>NC_061518.1:15570000-15665000 GCF_022379125.1 Scophthalmus maximus | reverse complement strand
AAAGGCTGTGAGGAGTCTGATGCTATGACGAGGATTGATGCTGTGTGTCAGCAGCCCAGCAGGTCTGTGTTGGTGGGGATTTTGTTGTGGATGGACGGATGGATGGACGGATGGAGAAAGTATTAACATTCTCCTCGTTTGGTGGGAGCGTTACTGTTACTCGTTTTATCAATAGCTTCTCTGTGTGCACTTCTCCTCCCTCTTTTTCTGAATGCCTGTCCCTCTGTATTTCTCTCTTAATCTCCCTCTCTCTCTCTCTCTCTCTCTCTCACACACACACACACACACACACACACACACACACACACACACCAACCTACCAGGTCTTTTCCCTCAGCGATTAAGAAGAAAATAGTTTCCAACTGTGTTGAAGTTCCTGATAATTGTTTTTTCCAGTGCCGTCCCCATGTCTTTCCCTCAACACAGCTTTGCCTCTACAGAGGTGGAGTTTTATACAGTGCAAACTATTTGCGGGCGTTATCTTTATTCCCTGCCATACATGCAGACTGTCCAAATGGAAATAAAGGGATTTGAGTGAAGGTGTGATTGTGAGAGAATTGTGCAGGTTGATGAATATGATGATGGTGCATTTAAGCTGTTTATGACTGAAGCCACTGCTTCTTATCACCTGCGGTTTATCTTTCACTTGGATATGCACATTTTTGTGTGTTTCCCCTCAATTTATATCAGCTTTAAAATCTGTAATTATTCAGTTTGTTTTTTTCCACCTACCGTAAGCAGAATTATAGTGGCTGTTTCTATTATTGTCAATTTAAACAAAGAAGTAGAACATGAAACATATAATTTACCTGCTCAATCCAACACAGAGACCCTGATTATAGCCACATATGAAGCCCCTTACCGTCACATTATTACAGTGTGATACGCAGCAGACCAGCAGCTATTTTTAGCTGTTGAAGAGCTAAACACACAGAGAGTATTAGACAAAATTAAAGGGCAGACAGACATCTGGAAAGACAGACAGAGGTTGGCAATAATTTATTTCATCAAGCCTCATACCCCAGCTGGTTGTCAGCCTTGTAAATGTGACGTCGCTATTCAAATTCCAATACATAACTAATTATTGATCGTCTAGAAATGTCACCTAAAAATATCATCAAAAGTCAAATGTCCTCAGATTTGAACTGAAGTGCAAATAAAAGACCCAGGACAAAGTTTGAAGAATGTTTTAAGATGCCTGTGATTATTACGGCTGTAGTCCACCAAAGAAAATCTTTGAATAAAATTATACCTTTTCTTTAACCAATCGATTGGTTGTACCTTATCTCTAGAATAACTAACACAGTACATGCACTCCATCTGGTAACCTTGTTAGCCAAAATGAATTATAAACCAAGATGAAAAGCTATTACTTAGAGCATATGAAATAATTTTAACATAATTGTAAGACTAATCCTGGAAATATGCCAATTAACACAAAGTTAACAGAGCATCTTAGTGAAGGCATGTTAGCCTGCCGGTTTTTAGATGTTATGCCATGTGGGTTGTTGAGCTCTGTTATGCAAACTGCTGTTTGCAAATCTACGCGTCTGTTTTAATCAAATGCAGCCAAACTGTCTATTAGTTTGGAGGTGACTCCAAGTAACAGTAAACAGTAAGTTAATTAGTCTGCAGGAAATACAAGTGATCTTAACAAATTTGTCTAACATTGAAAGAATTTTTAGCCAACTGAAATGCTTTATATTCAACCAGTTTACTCAGTGAGTATGGATCCTAATAATTGATTGAATAAATAAGTCTTTGATTGGACAACATGAATACATTCATAATAATAAATGAAAATGTCTTGATGTTCAATCATCTGTATGGATATTAGATGCCCATATAGCAATTAAAAACAGATTTCTGTGGCCTGTCCTAATACAGTATTTATCATTTTTACATACATTTAGCTGCCAAACTTTCACTCCTCTGCTCCCAAAAGCTCAGACATGAAGATACAAACGTAATTCAGCCCATTCATCAACAGGTTGTTTCAGCCAAGAAACATCCACACGTCCAACTGTGACGATAATTGACATGAAACCCAGCTAGTGCTTCTGTAATTGATATATTGTTAACTACACTCGACAGGGAACGGTATTAAAGACATTTTGGTACATGCTTATACTTGCGCCTGCGTACACACACACACACACACACACACACACACACACACACACACACACACACTCACACACACACAGAGTTAGTGTGCCTGAGAAGATGGCTAATTAAAACAGAGCGGTCTGCCCAATCCAAATTCACTGTAGGTCAATAAAACTGGGGGAATGAGATATTAAAAAAAGAAAATGTGAAATGTGTCTATTTAACTGGTGAAAATTCAGAAAGCATAATAAAATGTGAAGGAAATAAATTGCTGTGTACGTCAGACACTGATTCAAAATTCATTTTTGACCTTGGGGACACATTTAGTATATATGCAAGATATCCTAAATTCAAGATCCACTTACTCAGCTGCTCCAGCAGCTTTTGACAGGATCCGACAACCTTCTTCAGTGAATTACACCATTTGACATCACCATTTGTCATGATCTCCCCTCCATTTGTGACCACCCGTTATCACGACTGAGCTCATGTGAAGCCACCTGTGCAAGTTCCATTCACTGAGGAAGGCTGTGGGATACGAAAGCTCTGGGAATAGATAGATAAGTGGATCTTGTTTTTGTGATATTAACCAATTAATGAAAAAAAGTGAATACTCCACTTAAGTCCTCCTATTTACAATTTATAAGCAGCCTGTGTGTGTATGGTGTGTTTCTATGTGCACATTTTTGTGGGATTCCCAATGTTTATGTGAGTGAGCATATTTCAATAATTTTTCGGCTTCCTGTATACGAGAAGCATGGGAGCACTTATAACTTTCACCTTTACGTGGGAGATACAGACTAAAAAAGGGCGCGCGCAGACGCACGCACGCACACACACACACACACGCACAGACACAGACACACACACACACACACAAAAAATTCTCCTCAGTCACACTGAAAACCACAAACAATTCAAACAATCTGAGCCGGAGAAAAGAGCGAGCAAGGAGGACTGTGTGTGAGAGTGTGTGCGCTTGAGATCTCTCACTGAGTACTGATGATTTTCAGGTACTTCAGGGTCCTTCTAGTTGTCCAGTGAGACCAGAGAATACACACACACTCTTCAATACAGTTAACTACCTCAGAGTACACAGTTCAATGGAGAGCAAAGAGGTGGTGTGTGAATGTGTGTGTAAGAGGGAAAGGGAAACAGAGAAGAGGCAACAGAGAGATGTAATGAATACCAGAAGCCACGAACCATTTGTTTTTCAACTCCTCAAGTTCTGAAATTCAAATCTAGTAGATACATTAATGTACGCGCAGAAGATATGAAGTGAAACGGTGCTTCTGTTAATGTCACACAATGGAGTTTGCTATCAGAGAACACACAAAGTGTGAGTTAATTTTACTTGGGTAATTATGCTTGTGATGCTGGAAAGAAAAAGTTTTTTGGCCCCTTAAACTGGCTTGAAAATGAGTGAAAAATCTGTCTTTATAGTATTCAGATGACAGAACTTTTAAAGCAGCCATGGCCTACATACAGTAGACTAATGTAGGGGAAGGGGGCAGAGAGAAACGCTCACAGAGAGGGAAGGAGAATGTGTGAAGAGAGAGTGAAGACAGAAAGAGAAGTTCAGATAGGGGCAGAGATCAGAACAAGTGTGTGTTGAAGACGCAAAGGAAAGCAGAGGCACCGCTATACACTGAGAGATGGGCTGAAAGACAAAATTAAAATGTATTCTCCAGCAGACGCGATTAATCAGGAATGACTTTTCCATCTTGTGCTGCTCACCTAGTAATGTCTGGCATTAAGTAATGACATCATAACCCTGTCCGCCCTGAATTTATACCTCAGATATGGAGGGAAATCCACTGAGCTGACCTAAAGGCAAGAGCAAACAGGGCTCTAAAATCTGTTGATATTAATGACTGGACTCAAATATGTCATGCCCGCTGTAAATACTGCATCACACACTGCAAAATCTCACATCTATCTGTCATTTAAAATCAGAGAGGACAGCAAGAAAGAAAGGAAATAAAAGACCATGTGTATATCATATGAAATATCATGACATAACTTCAAATTATGAACCTCATAAAAGTGCTGTTGCATAACTGGTCCAATTTTTTTATGTTTTACCACCCATAAGTATGCATGAGTTAATGCCATGTCTGCTGTCGTTGTCAGGCTCTTTGTGAACCACCATGTATATATAGATATATGTGTATATTTTTCAAACCTTTTAACCCAACTATTAGAGACCACTACATTCATCTTTTTAAATGTTCACTTTGTCTGAAAACATTCAGCATCTAAATAAAGATCCACTGTATGCTATTAAAACTCCTTATATATGTCTCGTGAGTTATGTGCTGCAAAAAGCTGTAAAGAATTCAAATGTATATTTTGGGTTTAAACTTTGTGTTTTGCTGATGCAGAGCATTTGAAGCAGCCACTTAAAGAACAGCAGTTTGTTGCTGTTTTTCTGTACCTTGTGTTGCAGACGCCTCGCTGTGGTGGGAGTTGAGAGTTATTTCATAACACAGGTTTACTCAGCCAGCCGGCTCTAAAAATAATCATGAAGTTCATAATGAAAGATCGGTCTTTGTGGCTGCAAAGACAAAGACCATGAAAACCAATATTCAAATATAATTCGGGAAATCATTTAGAACATCAACAGCAAAGCTGCTTTCTTACCAATTCCAGTGAACTACTTATTTTCCATTGCAGTCTGTTCACGTGAACATTGTTGCGAGTTCAAAAAGCTTTGCTACACATTGGCTACTCCGTGTAAGCATAAAATTGAGGTGTAGTCTTATTAAATTCAAATCTCAGATGTTAAACCTCACTTGCTACCTTTCGGATTCCAAACCTTGTGAACAAACTAGATTTCCGTCACATACAGTAAGTATGCATTCATCTATTAACGCTCTAAATATGCAGTGTGCTGTTATGTTTAGCGGAGTTGGCCTTTTTGGTTCTGATAATCTCACATATTACACCTTCTGTTTCCCTCACACACTGTATATACAGTTCATGGTTGCTTCAGTTTATTTCTAGATCAATAGCTTTTCATGCGAGGGCTGCGATTTTGGCTTTTCTGTGCGGAGTTTGCATGTTCTCCCCGTGTTTGCGTGGGTTTTGTCCAGCTAGTACGGCTTCCTCAGTCCAAAGACATGCAGAATGGGGTTTATGTTAATTGAGGACTCTAAATGGACAATAGGTGTGAGAGTGAATGGTTGTTTGTCTCTCTGTATCGGCCCTGTGATGGACTGATAACGTTACACACACACACACACACACACACACACACACACACACACACACACACACACACGATAAAGTTAAGTTATCCGTAAAACTCTGTAAAAAGAAAAACTAGAAAATCCTTATGTCCGTCTGGTTTGTAAGCAAATAGCAAATCGTAAAGACACAAGCTAAAACGAAAGCTGTCTGCATGTCACCTGTTTATCTTAGTTTGCCCCAAATCCTAGAATGTGGCAAATTCTTGTAATTGTAGTTTTCTTCATTCTCTCCGAACGTCACTCATCTTAACTTCACCCAGCGGAAGGCTACACAATCGAGGTGGAAATTATGAATCACTTTGCTGTTTCAAATGATTTGGTTCAAATCAGGTAAGAGTCTCATGTAGCTTGGTTTGCATCACATTCAAATCACCCTGTCACTCTCGTTATAATGCTGTTGTTGGGTGCATTAGGTGGCACATTATGGCTGAGATGATGACGGTGTTCCACAGATTTTTTTCCCCTTGTGACAATGATGCTCTATTAAAGTCCTGTTAGAAGATTGGATGTTAAGAATCAGCTGCTGTCAATATTTGCAGGTAAACAGTGGAACAAGGCTTCAAGGTGGACAGTACAAGCCTTTCTTTATGGGCCTCCCTGTGTTTTGCGTGTGCATGTATGTGTTTCTTTTTTAATATTTTTTATTGCTGGAGCTCTCTGTAGCAGTGGCCTCACTGCATCAGCAAATTGGTCTGCTGAGGGTTTTCCTTCTTTTCTTTTTTGATGTGGTGCCATTGTGGGTCTGAATATAAAACTGTTCCTCACTATGATGTATCCCAGGGCTAGCAAGTTAAAATAACACAGATAAAAGTAATATGGTAATTACTGATCCAGGTAGGGAAAATAGATTTTTGATGAGAGTGCAGGATCAGATGGGACTGGGAGGGATTCAGTGTTTTTGCTTAAGGACACTCGAGCGAAGCAGGGTTAAGATTTTTAACTTGAATAAACATCCCGTGTGTGGCTGAACGGCAGCGTCCGTCTGCTGTGACGTACTGCAGCTCGACTATCTGCTGGTATGATGCTGCTGTCCACTCAACATAGAGGAATATAATGTGACTGCTAATGTAGCTCTTTTATTATATCTGCGTCTGCCTCTCTGTTGGCATGACATTGTCTATAAGCGGAGGGCTAATGGCTGCCTAGTGGGCTAACATTAAGCAGGCTAATGTATCTGTTAATGTTACATTAGTGTTATTTCAGTTTTCCTCTCGCTTAGTTCCATGGTTTAAGGGCATAGTGAGACACTGTCACAGCAAACCTACGCTGTGCATGTGTGTCTTGTACTGTGTGAGTGTGTATGTGCGCTCTACATATGGAGCCAATGAGTTAAATTTCCATTTCAAAGCGACGAGTCAGCAGCAGCAGAAGCTACTTTCATCCATTAATGTGATTTTTTTTTTTTTTTAGGGAGAGAGCGAGGCAGTGAGACATGAACACTGAAAGAAATACGTAGAGCCACAGTAATAATTACTCTCCAGATTGGCATAGAGTTCAGATTGTTTTTTAAGTTTCTCTGTCTCTCTGTGTTCCACTCGGTGACAATCTCCCTCTGTCCTTTCCTCGTGTTTTAGTCTTACACTTACCTGCAGAACAGTCCAGTGTTTTTCATGCAGCTGTCACTCCCATTAAGGGGTTCACTGCTCTGCAAAATGTGCAAGTGTTGTTTTACCACTGTATCTGTAAAGAAAAGTAGAGAAGTCTGCACAAGATGAATCATTTTACAGAATAAACAGTCTGTGAGCGTGGGTGTTTGTCTCAGCCTTAGAGAGAAAAATCCTTAGGGTTAGGGTTAGATGGTGTGTGTGTGTGTTTTCGGAGGGGAACAGTGATAGGATTATTTTGTGCTTGAGTGCCCTTTTGTGTGTAAATGTCCATGCGTAAGCTGAAAGTGCGTTTTGTGTACCCCACTGTGTCTAGGCACTGTGTGTGTGTGTGTGTGTGTGTGTGTACACGCACAGCTTTTTTGACTGCAGCCATGCGAAAGCTGTACAAGCAGTGTGTCATTTTAATGTACTGCTGCAAGTTGAAAGTGAATGTGTTTTTTGTTTTTTTTATCGATGTATGTGTATTAGTGTTTGCTTGTCTTGTACACTAGTCTGCATTAATGGGTGTATTCTCTTGTGTGAGTGTGACCATGTGAAGAAGTTTAAACTGCATTTCCATAAAGCCTGGAAGTTTGTGTGTGCAAATGAGAACAGGGGGACCAGTGTAAAAGCATATAAAATATGTGGCTGTGAGGGTGTGGTATTTGGAACATCTTTATGCATGTCCACACTAATAACCAGCATTTTTGTGTGCGCATTTGTGTTGAGGCATCCTCACTGAGCGTGTGTGTGTGTGTTTGTATGCCTGGGTATAAATGCATTAGCCACAGGCTATCGTTGCTCAAGTAGAATCGTTCTCATTCTATTCATTTTTAATGATTGGTAATGGTCGCTAGCAGTGTTGAACCTACATCGTAGGGACATGGTGAAAAAAAACCCAGCCCTGTGGTACAAAAAAGCAATGAAGACAGACGGAGGGGAGGCTGAAAAAGAGATTGGGAGAGAGGGAGTTAAGAAACCAGAAGGATGTTAATAGATGTTAGCTTGTGGGAACATCATAGGAGCTCTGCTGAAACGGTCCCGTGGTGCACTGTGCCTCTGCAATACAGCCTCACTGTGATGATCGTGGGAGAGGGAGGAGGTGAGAAAGTGGCTGGGAGGCTGACTGACTGACTGTCGCTGTGATTTACTAACCGAATGATGGACCGGTTGTTAAGTTGATTGACTGACTTGGTGGCCGATTGGTTGTGTTACAGGTTAGCTATATGTGAATGACTGAGCCAATTGTTGAAGGCCTTTCACAAGGTACCTCCGGAAGGGTAGAGCAGGAGAGGAGGAGGATGAGGAGAGAGAGCAGATGGAGAGATCGTTGGGAGAGCAAGGACTCTGTATTTAAACTCTACAAAAAAGGGTTGGAATGATTTTCCAGGTTCCAAAGGCCAAGAATACCTACTTGGCACGTAATAGTTGTTTAATTGTTTCTTGTTAAACTCAGACTTAAAGTACAATGTGCTTTATTGCTTCCTTTTGCCATCCGTGGGGGAAATAGCAGCATTTTATCCAGCGAAATCCAGTGGAACCAAATCAAAGTAAATCAAATCAAAGTGATTTGTAATAAACCAAACATGGGACGGTGGGAACATTTGAAACGATGAACCAGTTCAGTTATATAAAAAAAGAAAATTGTATGAAGCGGCGCCTCTGAGGTTTTCGCGTCACGCGGACATGTGAAAGTGTCAACTGAGCAATATCGCCATGTCAGCTGCAGAGGTGGGGCAGAGAGATGGATGGAGAGACAGAGAAAAATGGTGAGGAGGGGGAAAGGAGGGAGGAGTGAGTGAAGGCAGCGGGGAGGGGATTAAGGATGAGGAGGAGAGGGTGGGAGGAGGAGAAGGAGAGAGAGGGGGAGGGAGGGAAGGCCTTAAGCAGTGCGATAAGGAAATAATAAAAGAAAGCTTGTAAAAGGCTCCAAGTCTCCAGCCGTGGCAATATCAGCTGCACACACATACACACTTTAACACACACCTTTGCTCTTTTTCTCCCTCTCTTTCTCTCAATCACGCACACACACTGTAGCTGTAGGAACATTGATGTTGCAATGTCCTTTACAGGCCGTTAAATCTGAACAACGACAGTGGCTTACTTCGGTCTGACTAATGACTACTAAATAACATAGCTTGTCTGTCGATCTTCCCGTCTGTCCTCCCAGCTGTCCCAAGTGAGGGGCTCTGATGCAAACGTGTTGGTCTTGAATTTGATTTTTTCCGGCAGCATGTGAGGGTCGGCTCGTTGAAACGAGCCCAGTTCTAGAAAAACGCAAGCAGCATGCTCTCGTGAGAACCACGAATGAGCCATAATATTAAACAGTTCAAAAATAGATAAAAGAAAATTATATTTGACCAATACAGAAAAGAGGAAACCTAAATATAATCTTTTTCAATTTTAGTGACAGTGTATTGTTGTACAGTATGTTGTTGTATGACGTGCATTTAGATTCCCTCCCTGCCACTCATCTGTCAGAATCTTTTATGCAGTATACATACATATATTTGTTTTTATTCTCTAATAATATTGTAAAGGTGGGGCAGGACTTTGCTTCTGCCCGCTCCTTCTCAAACGTTAATTAAAAAAAAAAAAAAAAATTGTTGATGGTCCGAGATAAATAAAAAATCAAATCAAATGATGGAGAGACTGAGAAGCCCACTGATGAGGTCCAAGTATGCCTGATGGCCAGTCTGGGCACCTGGTTGGTGTGTGCATGTCGTAATCTGGTGAATATTAATAGGTTATACAAATCTCTATTGCTTTATGTTGGCTAGAATCTACCTTGCTCTCTCTTTTGTTTTCTCCCTCTCTCTCTCTTCCTCTCACCTCGGTCGGGGGTCACCATGTCAGTTGTTTCAAACCAGAAGACCTCTGCATAGTTGTGCAATTGTGGCTCTATGACATCGCGGCGGCGGTGATGATTTGCAGCAGCAGGCCACTGCCACAAAGTGCATATAGCGGAATAACTGCACAGTATCAGGTCCACTCAGCACATCTTCAGCACATTAGACAATAAGCTCCTTCAAGTTTCGAGCAGTGCTTCTTGAATGTCAAGAAGCAAGTTATTCTCTCTCCTCTCTCTCACCCCATTTTCTTTCCTTGGCTCTCCACTCATCCACTCTTATCTCATCTCGTTTCATCCCTCTGCCCTCTTTCTCCTGCCTCATGTCTTCCCGTCTGTTCATGCTCCTACTCTACATTTTGCCTCGTGTTTCATCCCCCTGCTCATTTTTTCCCCTCCCTGCCACTCATCTGTCTCAATCTTCTTCCTTTTCTCTCCCCCTTTTATTGCTCACTTTGTCCTCCTTGTCTTCGTCCACATTCCTCTCCCTCTCTCTTTGTCGTGTCCTCCTCTGTCCTCCTCTCCTCATCAACTTGCTCCACCTCGCTCTTTCTCTTCCTCCTCTTTGGGGTCTCTCCCTCTTTCTCTCCCTCTCTCTCTGCCCTTTCAAGTCCTTTGATTAGGTTGTTGGCATTTTCATTGCGATGTTTATATGACCACTGAAATAACTCTGCTGTCATGGTCTCATCTGCCCTCTATCTACTTCCTCTCCTCTCCCTTCATTCTCCAACTCCTCTCTTCACCAACCTTTTATTTTCTCACTCAGTTATCTCCTCTTCCTGTGCTGCTCTCTCTTGCTGCTCTGCCAATATTTCTCACTTTCTCTCCTTGCTCTTCAGTATCTCAGACTGTCTCCTTCTCCAACCTTTTCACAAGTATGCACCTCAACCCTTTCTTCCTTTCTCCCCTTTTTGCTCTTTCATTCTCTTTTCCTTTTTACACTCATTTTCTCCTCAGCTACTTCCGTAGATCATTTGTTTAAAACGTCAGATGGCCACACCAGCCACTGTTGGTATTATAAACAGCTTTTTGGACAGTACCACAGAAAACGAGACACAGGGAGAGAAAGAGTGAAGTGGAGTGAGTGTGTTGTAGTGAGGTGGGGGGGTGGGGGGGGGGGGCAGGGGGTTGGTGCTGGGCTGACGCTGCAGTTTTCTTGTGTTTCAGGCAGTGAAAAGAAAGAAAATGATGTCTGAAAATAGAGGGAACATGTTTAAAAAAAGGATATGGGGCGTGGGGTGGGTGTGAGTGAGAGAGTGAGTTGGCTTATCTAGATGGAAAATGAGGAATAGAGGGAGAGGAGAGGGTGAGAAGGAAGAAAAAAATGGGAGGAGAACAAGATAAATGAAGAGAAAGGGAGAGCCTGCGTGTCTACATGCCTCTAATCTGTTGATGGTTGAGGGGAAGCAGACAATAAGCCATTATCTCTCCGAGACTTAGCTTTAGCTGCAGCAGTACGGCACTGCGTACCGCCAGTGCCAAAGCAGCTTACTGCACAGTTATGTACCCAGGATGCACTGACAGCCATACAGGAAGAGGACAGCACCAGGCAGAGTTTAAATAAGGAAGAGGATAAGTTATCAATGCACAGATTAGTCCCGATCAGATATGATGTGAGGACCCGACGTGTTTTCGTCTTTAAGGAACAGATGAACCATACACACGCAATCGGCACTTCATTAGGTACTGTCAGCCAAGACTAATGCACTCTACAAATCAGTCCTGCAACGTTTTATACAGTTGTGATGTTCGGTTTGTTTGGAATCTTTTGCAGAGAGTTGCTGATCTAACTGTATGATAATTTTGGATGTGGTTCTGTTGAACTGTATTGCATTGTGCAGAGAGGCCGATTCTGTTATTTAGCTAAAGCTCATTGATATAAATGGGGTAGAAAAAAACAATACACCTGACTGTACTACACCATCAAACTGTCACATTTATATATTACAATTTAGCTACAGCAAATACATTTAGGATGAAATGTGTTGCCATTTCAATTCCATACCATATGAATATACAATTTACTACTGCTAGAGGTCTGCAGTCTTTAAAACTACCACATGCATAGTAATACGCTGTTTAGAAAACAACATAGTTTGTCGTATGAGTTGGGAGGACAGGCTCGTTTAGGGCCAATCACTTGGTAAAGATTAGGGAAATATTGTGGTCCTCATTAAAGGTGACCCCTGGAAACTGTCCTTTAAACAAACACAATTTCACTATACATTCAGTCACCATCGGCAAACGCACTCCTAGCTCTTAAAACATGAACATTTCTTATCGCGTGATACCCGTCCATCAGTATCGAGTCACCTTGTGCAGATATATATGCGTCTTTGTGAACAAGACAAGTAAAAAGGTCCCCCGCCCATAAAAACAGAATGGTCAGAAACTAGAGGGGACATATTTATTTTATTGACATTGACCCAAAACCATGACAGTTTTCTGACCAGAACAAAGTGCTTTTAGTGCTTAACCCTGACCACACATGAATCCCTGCTCAAGGTGTCAAAGTCCTGATCTCTGTACGACCTCTATTCCGTCATACAACTTTCAAGTGTATTCAAACTGTAGCACTTCTTAAACTAAGCACTACCGCTGATTATAATTTAACAGCAATGAAGCGTCTCACATAAAGTATTTGGCAAAACAAATTATAAACATAATTTTTTAGCAGACAGGGTTGAACACGTACAGTGTACGGACACAGAAGAGATGACTTCTGGCTGAGAAATCTTCTCTGTGGCTACATTTTGCTGCTAATTTAAGATGTTTGGCTTTGTTATTGGTTTGAAAAAAATGACTAGATATTGATAGACCGAAAGGAATATTGTACATAACGAGGCAGGGTGAAGTGCCAGTGGTATGACGAAGAAAAAAAATGATGGTGCGCAAACACACAAACAAGCCACACTGAAAATATACATTCGGTTGAGTTATGCCTGTGAGGGAGAGGTGAAAAAATAGAAACTAGACAGAAAATCTAATACTGTTTTCCATTACTGTTGCGCATTAGGGTTTAATGTATTTAATATTGTGCATCAGGAGCTGTAAAGCTTACAGTTTTCCCTGTATTCAAATTAATAATTAATTTTTCGAACCTGATGCACCTCCATTTGCAGTTAAAGCTGAATGATTAAAATGTTAATGTACTTCCTGTGGTAGTTATGTGTGTTATTTTTGATAAAATTGCACCGTGTGGAGACACATTTCTCTCTAGATGTCTGTAGTGCCCCTTTAGATGTTTTTATTTCTAACATCGACAAAGAATTTGGCATTAGGTTGCCTTTATGCATCCCAATGATTCAGTGATGAAAAACATTTTTTGATCTGCTTTTTCGTTCGTATTTTTTTTTATTTTCATGCACAAAATAGCGAGGAACACTGAGGAAACACTAAGGCTTGCAGTAATATGGAGTCACAGCAGCCGTAACCTAGTAAGTAATGCTCGCAGTAACTTTCTGTTTTAAATCTCAGGCGATTTAACCATTTCCAGTTTGCTACTGCGATATCGCCATTCTGTCAGTGAAAGTGCCGTGTGTATAAGCGTGCGGGCAAAATGGCATTTAGAAAGAATTGAGCTTTTAACGCTTCACACTGGCAGTATTAAATTGCACAGGTGTACTTGATATTGTGTTCACCGTGTGTAGGATGCACATATTGTACACTGCGGCGAGCAGAAAGGATAAATGTTTCAGAAATGTAAATGTGAAAAATCCCCATTACTCTTCTCATGATCTCTTTCAGGCTGCCACAAACAGGAGGGAGGCCAGATTTGACACCAGTGCTGTTAGAAAGCTGACGTAATTGCACTGACTAAGACCGAACAGAGAGAGGTGTCACATAGCAGCCCTCTCCTCTCCTCTCTTCTCCTAATTTGGATTTTAGCATTCATTTCGTGGCCTCCAGTAGCCTGCTGGTGTGGATCTGTTTAGAGGGCATGAAGAGCTTTCTAAATGATGGCTAAATTTAACTAAATGACTTCCTGCACTCAGATCTGATATAATGTTCTCCCCTGCTCCTCTCCTCTCTCTGGATCTTTCTCGCTTGGCCTCATCCCCTTTAGCTATTGTCCTTTTTTTCCCCTCCTCTCTCCCTCTCTCTTTCTCTGAAGTGTGATTTCTATTTCTCAATCTCCCTCCCAGCTACTCCCGCCCTCTCCTGCATATTTACCTTTTTCATCTCTTTCTGTCTCCTGCTCCAACCACTCCCTCCTCATCCTCTCACTTCCTTTCTACTAATCGTTTTGTTTTGTCCACTTTCTACTTCAATAAAAGGGCAAGACTGTTCTCTGTCTGAATCTGTCTCTTCTCAAGTCTTAATAAGGTGGCTTTAGAGGAAATTTCTTTCAACATATTATAGAAGTATGCGAGCAGCCATCTGTCTGCGTGTCTGTCTGTTTGATCGATCCACTTTGTAGCCGTTGCTGTCTGCTGTCTGCAATAATATGCCTTTGACTGGAAGCGGCAACTAATTAGAGGAGAGATCTTTTACCTGAAAATTATGGTCAGAAAATTGGAAAAGGGTAATTGCTCGTAGATGAGCAGTCAATGATGAGTTAGTCAGCCAACCAGCCGGTCTTTAAGGTACTCTATTCATCCACTAACAACATCTCTGCAGCTACCTAATTACCTCATTTATATGTATAATGTATATCACTCATTAGATTACCATTTTTTTTATGTTACCATATAATTATATTAATGTAATATAAATTACAGATTCAACATTGTAACATTATATGTCTGAGTCTGTGTTATCCAATTACTGTGTTTTTGAGTTTGTGATTTATATATTGATACAGTTTCAAATATCATAATGGCACAGGGTAATGTAATAATACATCAAAAACTCAAATTTAGTCTAATGTATTGTTATTTCATGGATAACCCTGTGAGCCACGATAAATAAATTATAAATCATCTTATTAAACACAGCTTCAGTAATATAATATAATTTAATATAATATAATATGATATAGTATTTAGGCTCATCTTAACCGTGGTGGAATGTTACATTATGATGTTGTTGCTGCAGCATATATTCTGTCATACTGCCATTGTTTATCTGCGATGGCATTGCTGATAAAGACTTTTGTGTGTGTGTGTGTGTGTGTGTGTGAAATGACCAAAAGTTAATGTAAAAATAGAATTTTAATCATGACCACCACCTTTTACATTTTGTCTATGAATAATTTCTTCGTGGAGCAGATCTACTGGACCCATAACTTAAACAGTGCCGGGATAGTTGGCTTAGGAATGGTAAAGACATTTTATTTTAAAGAGAGGCTGATCTCTGCTATTTCACCATGTGAGTCACAGGTCAAGTCGAATAGCTTTTACATTTTGGAAAGAGTTAGCTGAGAACATTGGTATCACTCTTATGTCTGTAAGCTAAGTATGAAGCTAGCATGAAGACTGCAGGCAGGCATAGACTGTATGGTATTTTCTCAGTACAGTTATTACACTGGATTTAGCGTTTTAAAGATGTGGTGGTAAATTTTACCATAAAACAGAAGATGAATATGCGTCCTTCTTAAATGTCACATCGGAGGAGACCATCTTTGTATTTCCTCTTCATATTAACATCTACGCTCACTACATTTTCATGTTTCCACCCAGGAAATCGGGGATAATAATAATCGCGTTTGATAATGTCACATGGTTAATACCTGTATAAGCATACTGTATAATGCATGCAAGGCCTGTCGAGCAGAAGTGACATGAGTCTGAGAGTCTGCTGAACTGGCTCACAGAACAAAACTGTTGACTCTGGACTTTTCGTCCACATCTTACTCCCTCTCCTTTCTTCCGCTCCACCAAGACATCATAATATGACAGGAGTCACAGACCTCTGGTCAGCTCTACTACTGTATTACTCCAAATACAACTGTCAATGTTCATATCCAGTATTTTCTCTTCCTCCCGTTCCCTAATGTCTTTAATCTGGTCCGAGCAGCATTGATATAAATGAGTGACCTCTCTTATTGCAATTTATTTCACAAACTGGTGAGCAATTTACCATGATGACTGTGATATGTACTCTGCTACATGCGTCATGGGAACAAACCACGCGATGACACTATTTCTAAATTAGCCCAAGCATCTTTTCTTTTGCATTATTGCTTGAAATTTTTTTTCATATTGGCGCCGACAGATAATATATATTGTCCAATACACATATGTGTGATAAGCCAATATGGACTGATAAAAAAGGCCACACAACGGTATATCGGTCAGATTCACCTAGCATGTTTGGTATTGAGTGCAAGTGAATATTTCAACATTATCACATTCAAGCACTTTGAATTGCCTTGGTGTATGAAAGATGCTATCAAGCTGCCTTGCCTGTTTCCTTTGTCATGTTTTTTCACTGGTGGCATGGAACAGTTGGTTTCTTATTTTGTGTTGTTGCAGGCGGAAAAAAATAGGCCTGCTTCTCTTTAATACAGTTTATTTGTCTAGGGAAGATTGATTGTGCATGCAGACTCACAGTCAACAATCTCCTACCTTATATTTCGAAAGTTATACACAAAAAAAGAGCTGCCTAATGTAGTGCTATAGTTGGTTAAGGAGAGGTATGACCGAATTAATAATTTACCCAAAACATTTCCCCATGCAGTCTATCTCTCTGGTACTGGCAGTGTTTTTCTATAATGACTCGACACACTGTTACACAATGACACACACACACACACACACACACACACACACACACAGATTTTCCGACAAAAATATGACTTGTGATTAATGTTCTGCACGATAATGCATCATCCTTCAATTGGTCATGTAACTGCATACGTCAGTGTTTCTGATGGATCAAGAGGTTACACGGGGGCACGTGGAATTTTGCCAATTATCTTTACGAATAAATTTTGTTTGATATTGACTACCAAGGCTGTAATATTTGACCAATGTTGGTCCTATCCACTCTTCCTATGTTTAGAGTTTTTCTCATATCCCTCTTCCTGTGTTTCCTCTCCTGCTCTGCTTGCCTCCTCTTTTCTCGCTCCTCATCTCTTCCTCCCTGAGCTCTATTTTTCATACCTAATCCGTGTTCCCTGTCTGTCTAAAGGAGGTAAACACACATAATTATTATATGAATTAATGTAGGCTTGTTATTTTTTCAGTGAAAATTTGCCCGTCTCCAGTGCCTCACTCGACAACGACAGCCCGACTGCACCTGTGTAGGTGACTCAGTCCAACTAAGCAGGTTTGCTGTGGGAAGTGAGTCTCTGGTGGTGTGTGAGAGAAGTGAGAGAAGTACCAGCACACTGCCGCAGCCACAGAAAAGTGTATGTCATTAGTGGTAGTCGTGTTGCTTTAGTCAGCCATAAGATTGCAGGGTGTTCGTTAGTAGTTACAGAAAGGGAAACGAGCTTGGATAAGAGTTAATAAAAGTCAAATAACTTAGCTTGGACCGAAGAGAGCAAGGAGACAGATTTGTTCTAACCCCCACCAAACTGGATGCCTCTCTGGTCACAAAAGCATTGGATTTGATTTGATTTATTGGTATCTCCATTAGCTGTGGCCACAGCCAAAGCTATTCTTCCTGGAGTCCGCTCAACACCCGTGCATCTAAACATTGCAGTGCTATAATTATATTAAACAACGATCACACAAAAAACAACAACAATGATAACAAAAACACAACAACATTCAAAACTCAACACAACGCAGGACCTATTTTAAATTAGTCAAGAATGTAGAGATCAACATATATAGATAAACATGACATGAATCAGTGATGGTCGGACCAAAGATAAACGTAAACATAATATAAAATAATATGTTAACCTAAACAAAAAGCCTGAATGAGATTGTATATGTCTCAGATTAAATTGTTTGTTTGGATTGATTTTTTTATTTTTATGCTGTGCCTAGAAGTAACAGAGAAATGTTTTTAGTTGAACCATTGTTAACATGCTGGCATTGTGCGTTGCCGACATTCTTAACAGTTAGCGCTAACTGCGAGATTGAGCTCGACGCAGTCCTCAGCACCAGAGATGACGTCATCACTCATGTCTCTCGCGTTGAACTATAGCAACGGTGGACAATCAGGGGTCAATGAAGGAATTGGGAAACATAGTCAACTTAACTGGTGTGTGTTGTGGTGATTGTTAGTCGTAGTGAGGTAGGCCTATTTCCATTGGCGACTGACCTCATTTATGTTAATCACAACCATGTATTTTTTACTTACATCTGGCAAGTGGTGGATGCCAATTTTAGACCCTGTGTGTGAGCGCTGTGAAACGTGCAGGGAAACTGTTCATCTTCTTTTACTCATAAATTAGAAAATACAAGGCGTGAAGTTCAAGACTACTCTTGTATCCACAGTGCAGACGACAACAAGATTTGACCTCTCCACTGTATCGACGAGAACTAACCTCTAACTCACTTTAAACAGTCGCTCCTTCTGTGAGGCGATGGCTCCTCCGAGGACCTCAGTGTTTCAGACAGCAGCTACATCTAAGATGCTATATGTGGATGTGGTGTGATCGTTATGCAGCTGACATGTTCTGTCATGGTTATCTTGCCAGCCCTACATCTCCTGGGCCCACGCATGACAGACATCAGTAATGGCTCCACAAATGTACCACTCCATATCTCGAGCATTAAGGCTACATCTCCTGGTTTGTAATGGACAGCATTTCCAAAGCAATACCAGATACCTTGGATGTTATACAGTGGTCATACAGTAGGGAGCCGTGTTGTCCCCAGTGGCAAGGTCATACAGTATCCTCTTATCCTCTCTTCTCTTCACACAGCCAGCTTGTCAGTGATTTACTGACTCCACACACATTCGCTCAGTGACATTAATTCCGAAAAGTGACAAGCAGCAAATCAAACTACTTTTCTGGTGTATCTTAGAGAATCTCACAGAATTTGAGTCGACTTGTTTAATATGCATATGAACATATGATGGCCTCAAAGGAACTCAGAGGAACCAAATACAGCTTGAATAATAAACCATCAACATTGCATCTGTTTTCTTCTCTTTTTTTCAACTGGCAGTACACAGGATGGTATTTTAGACCAGGGAAGGAGACATCTGCCACTTCGGAGGATGGTGATGATTAAAAATTGAAGTTCAAAATTCTGCTTTTAATATACCGGAGTAAATTGATTATGGAGCCAATTCGAGAGATTACATTATTGTGTGTAATTGAGTAGATTGCTTGACTCATTATCACTTTAAATAAGAAAATGGGTGACATTTTAGTGTTCCTGGAGTTTTACAAGAGTACATTTATCCTATCATGAAAGGTGACTGTGACACCAAGGATGTTTTTCTGCAGTATGACCACTGCACCACCACACCCTCTCCTCTCTCTATGGCAAAGAGCAAAGCAATTGGGCAGACGCTAGGAATTATACGGTTATGACAGATTTAAATCCATTTGCTCTGTGGTGACAGTCGCATGGAATATCTTTTGTTTGTTGTGTGCGTGTGCATTATGCTTTGCTGCCTGATTCTGTCGAACCTTTGAGACAACTGTCACATCTATCTGAGATATAGTCAAGTGAAGAGACAAAGCTCGGTTGTGTCATGGGCTCTGACCTGTGAGAGTGCAGCATGTGGCACTTGCAGTGTGTGGGGTGTGTCTCGGCTCATGGCTGTGTCAGTGACTGGTGTAACCACAGCTTTGACACACTATGTAATTCAGCTAGTCACTTCCATTTTGATTGATGCAGCATTGTGATACAATGTACATCAGAATCCTCTTTGCAGTGACCTCTACTCAAAATAGAAAGTCACTGTTGCCAAACATTATGATTAAACAAACCTTTTTACATCCTGAAACATCACATCAACCACATTTAGTTGCTATGTTTAGCTTTGTTACAGGACTGTCGACCATTTTGATCATGAAAATCTGTTTAATTTTTATTGCCAGAGTTTTATCCCTTTTGGTGTAGCATGACATCTGATCCTGAGCAATTAGAGAAAAAAAGGTGTCACTTAATGTGATTGACTTGAGGTCAAATCACTTCTCACTTGAACATCAATAATTCAGCTCAATGCTACAGGTAAATATTTTACAGGCTTGTATTTTGTATTCTTAGTTGTATTCTTAGTTGTGATACACTATTGCGGCAAATGAAGTGATATTAATTGATTTTTTTGGGGAATCCTGAAGACAGTTCAGTATAGCCATATCATAAAGTGAGCAGTGGTTACTCTCATCCATCCTTTAATTAATGTGACAACTTGTAAAACTGATCTCGCACGCCCTGTTGAGCCCTTTCATCAAGCTTTCCTAAACCTGCTGGTACACAGTTTTAGGGCTGCAACAAATAATTAATTTCATTATTGTAAAATCTGCCAATTATTTTAGCAAATAAGAAAACAAGCAAATTGTCACATTTAAGAAGCTGGAAAAATGGAATTTTGCAAAACATTTTTTTATAAATCTATTGGTTGATTAATTGCATCAAAATTGTTAATGCCTAATTGACTTATCGTTTCACCTTCACACATTTTACATGTTATTTGTCTGCCATTAGATCTATGATCGGGTAGGGTGTAAAGTAATTGTTGACTTTGTCTGGAACAGAACAAACATGTTTAGCAAATTTAGAATTAACTGTGGATTAAAGGCTTGGTTAGGTTATGTAAATAAATACACAAACAGCCACCTTGCTCGAGGCCTCCTGCTTGCAAGAGACACTGTACAAATACAGAGCGAGTCCTTTGTGAATGTGCAACTTCAAACACAAGTGATTAGCATTTTGCATAGTTCAGAGGGTCACGAGCGTCAAGTTAAACTCGTCTGTCCAGGGCTTTTATGAGTTGGACATTAGGCAGACCAGAATATAGACAGAGAGACAACACACTCAGTCTTCACTCTACCAGCTCTTTGCCTGCGGTGGAAGATTGAAGGACCCCAGAGGAGACTGAACAGATATAAAAACTAATTTGTTCCTGTATCCACTACGATTTTTAATGCCAGGAAGTCATACTTGTGTGCACTGGCCGTGTGCAATAAGTCACTACTGTGCTCTTTAAATGCAAAGGCTTTTAAAGACGTACTGTACACTCGCATGCAGTGGTCTGGTGTCCGAACTCAGCAACAACATTTTCTGTCGAGTGCTTTGTTCTGATGATATGTACTTAAATTTTTTTAAGTTTATTTTTTTAAATCTCTGTTCTTGGACTTTGTTATATTAAATAATTCATTTTAGGATCAAAAGGACATAAGTGTGACATCCATACAGTAGATATATTATTAACTTATGAGAAAAACTG
Source organism: Scophthalmus maximus (assembly GCF_022379125.1). NCBI lineage: Eukaryota > Metazoa > Chordata > Actinopteri > Pleuronectiformes > Scophthalmidae > Scophthalmus > Scophthalmus maximus. The sequence goes on along the minus strand of NC_061518.1, from coordinate 15,643,956 downwards.
ATAAGCAAAAAAACCTGATGAGCAAACAAAGATAGTTTGTGAGATTACTTAAGTGACAAAGGCAAATTCAATTCAATTCAATTTTATTTGTATAGCACCATACCACAACATACATTGTCTCAAGGCACTTAACATAGTGAGGTCAATATTAAAATAATACAGGGAAAACCCAACAAATCCCACGATGAGCAAAACAATAATTGAATCTTATGTATTCAGAACTCTTAGATTAGGCACATGGGCCAAAATTGGTTAGGGTTAGGATTCGATGACTGGGATAGCTTGTAATATGAAAACATTGAGATAAGTTTTAATCCGTGCAAGACTCTGAGTCTTCTAGGCCCAGGCACTGGAGATAATCAGTTAGGATCCGGGGTGGTCCGCCATCTTGGGTTTTGATATTTGACAGCCGTCAGGAGTCATTCCCTGGAAGATCGGTAATGGCATTACCGTAGTATTGCCTTCCCAGTCAGACCAGGGAGCTGAGAGTGCCACAAATGCAGTTAAACTCAGGACTCCTGTATTAAAAGAAAAACTGTTGACCAAATGAAACCACTCCTGTGTTCCGTTCTAATATATTCTGTTAGCTTGAATATGTGTTGGGTAGTATAGGCATTCATGGCCCATATGTTAAAAACAACACTATTTTGTGTTTTTCCTGCATAAACGTACGTTTTATTTGTCTGCCTGTGCAAGTGTGTGTTGTCTGTTCTGCAGCTAATTCATGCATTGCATCATTTAACAGAATGGCACCCATTTCCCCTTATGTCCTTTTTCAACATAGGGGGAAACAGTGGGGATTTAGCCAGGGCTTTACTGTGTCTCAACCCATTAACTAGCAGCTTAGATGTAACACAGCACACCTCTATTACTAGATGATGCCTCAACCCATTGCCTGAAAACACAATATATTAAATAGCTTAGCGCACTTATGTGTCTGAATTTATTAACCAGTCTCATATTATTGAAAGGTCATTTGGTATCTGCCTGTCTTGCAATGTATTGGCTTCAAGATGTGGCATTGAACTAATGAAGGAAGAAGGAGAAAAAAAGAAAGTGATTCGTAAAAGCAAAATTACTTTTCATTACTGACCAGCCGACTATAAATACCAGTGCTTACATTATAAATACATGACTTTGTCATCAGATGTCTTAAACATAACAGACACATTTTAGTAATTACCAGTTTTTTTAAGGTATACCCAAGTAAAACTAATGCAGTGTAATACAACAGTCCTGCAATAAATCCTAACGAATGAATATTACCATGATCAATTTCTGAACAGTTTGAGAGAGGAGTTGATTAAACTGGTCATTTAGAGAATGTATATCGCAGTGCTGTTAAATTGTATAGTGATATACTGAAAGGATCTTATTATATTTTGTCTAGTCAATACAGACTATAGGCTCCAAAATTACACAAAAAAATTAAGCCTGGTTTTGAATCAGGTTTCACTCGTTTTAGCTAGGTGTTCCTACTAGCCAATAATTGTACCGTACTGTACACAGAGTTGACTAAGAAAATACAGTGTAGTCATCAGATAAAGTCGAAAAACAAGCAGCAACATAATGACCAGCATTTGGAAACACAAGATATGCTCATATCAAAGTCTTTCTAATCTGTGAAGTGACGGGATTTAATGATACAAGTACATTAAGGCAGTGACAACATGTATCCTGAATCATGCACGCAATTCTATAGTGACAGACACTTTTCGTCACTAAACAGCAGCATTTATTATTTGTCCGACTGTGGTCCAGTTTGAATACAGTTTTGCCTTCAGCAAATAAGCGGGAGAAAAAGGTGAATGAGGGCGGAGGTAGTCCACGGCAATTAGGGGGGTTAGGCAAAGAGAGATGCTAGGAGAGAGAGATGGAGAGGAAGAATGAGTGTTAAGAGCAAACGGAGAGGGTTGAATAAAGCTTCCGGGGCCCAGAAGGCCGAGCTCTCAGAGATTTTAATCAATAACCGCACTTCTATCAAAGGAAGGCTGATAGGCCAGAGACAGAGGGATTGTTCTGCACTCAATGCCTCACCCCTAAGGAATGACTCAACACACCGGGACAGGTTGAGGAGGAAGAGGAGAGACAGATGGATGAGGAGAATGACAAGGAATAAGGGAAGGACAGATAGCGGGGCAGAGGGACGGGGGAGAGAACAGACAATACTGCTACAATTACAGAGGGAGAGAGGAGAGGGAAAAGCAAAGTTTTTGATCGTTTTCCTGCGAGCAAAGCCTCCTACATATAAGTTGTAAATAATGAACTCCTCTTTTCTTCTCATGGCATCAGTCACCATCATAGACTGAATATAACAATGGACGTAGTCACCACGTCCGAAAAATGAAGCCAATGCAGAAGTGCCTTAAGCATGTAGTCTCTGGAATCACCAGTAGGGGGCGACTCCACTGGTTGCAAAAATAAGTCAGTTTCTATAGGGGCGTATGAGAAAATGACTGTACTTCTCACTTGATACATAACCTCAGTAAACATTTTCCACAGTAATTTAAGGTCTCAATCGCGAATTTCACCAACATCAATACAGCATAATGTTCACTTGGTAAATTATTGTCTAATTTAGAGTAAAATAGACGATGAAGCACCACATGCATTGGAGCAGGGATACAACGTGGATACAGGTTGATTGACAGCTGGTACCGTCTAACCGGTGCATGGTTGCAAGCGTAGGTGGACGTACTTTGGACGAGCTCTCAGTCAGACCTACCCCAACTCCCATGCTTGGTTGCAAAAAAACTGGACATGGCGCTGGCCAAAATGCAAAAAAACCAGAGCCTTCAAAATGGCAGTTCACAAAACCAGTGGGTTGCTTACCACGACGTCGCCCGTTGACCCAACCCTATCTGACTATTTTTGTTTGGGCAGAAATCGAGGAGGGAGGGATGTATTGTGGACGAGAGAAGGGCGAAGATTAACATCATTAATGTTTTATGATTCCTGACTTTTACTACCTTCTCTTCTTTCTCTCATTTTTGTTACCCGTCACTCATCCTCTACAAACTGACTGAAGATGAACCGATTTAACTCTGAGTCTCAGGGGAATGTGCAAGTGTTAGACTGGGGTTGTTAAGAATGAGCACAAAGCTCATCTGGTGTGTGTGTGTGTGTGTGTGTGTGTGTGTGTGTGTGTGTGTGTGTGTGTGTGTGTGTGTGTGTGTGTGTGTGTGTGTGTGTGTGTGTGTGTGTGTGTGTGTGTGTGTGTGTGTGTGTGTGTGTGTGTGTGTGTGTCAATGAGAAGTGATTGATTGCACAGTTCTGCACCCTGCTGTTACTGTGTCACCAAACACTGCTGTGTGCGTGTACAGTAGGTGTTTGTGTGTCATGTGTAAATTCATTACTTACATTGTCCTTGCTCTGCGATCAGTGTCTGGGCCTTTTTTCGGCGGAGATTTTGACATGTCACAGTAGTAAAAGCACAGGTTCAAATAAAAGGGCGTGTGAAGCTGCATGTATTTGCATTGGAACGTTTCGTCACATGAGTTTTGACAAGGTGCAGATGAGAACAAAATGGAATCTTTGTGGTGTTTAACAGCAGACCTATTAGCACACGCAGCATGCCTCGCCCAGCAAAGTGTCCAGCTACCTAACGTCATCTCAAATGCGAGAACAGGAGAGCTCGAAGGTCTCCAGGTTTCCCTGTGTAATACAACAACGGACACAGACATGTGGAGAACATAAAGGCTGCGTGCTGAAATTGTTTAGTAGTAAGAGGCAACACATAAAACTTGATAACTTATGTGAGACAACATCTCACGATTATGAATATCACTGCTGCAACGGGGGAAAATAACCCTGAGCTTAGTGCGAATGCTGCTCCCTTCATCATTTAAACAGCCTTTTGCTGGTCATGGATGCCAACGTTTTGTTTTTTTTTCTGGCCGCAGATCTACAACCATACTCGGTTGTTGAGAAGCATATACAAGGCAGTAGCCTGCATTTGACTGGGTGCCAACCCGCTTGCGTGGTGGACAACCAATGAGCCCCCATATTCTCATATTGCCTAGTTAGCAAAGTGCTACCTTGCTGTACCTCCTTCGTCTGTCCCGAGGTGGAGACATTTCAACTAGGGATCGACCGATACAGATTTTTTAGGGCCGATGCCGATACAGATTTTTTTTTCATCAGCATTAGCCGATGACCGATACGGACTGCTGATTTTCTTGAGCCGATATTTGGAGCCGATACTACTTTTGCTCCCTCAATTTAATAGTTAAATAGAACTAAATTCAGCGGGTTGTCTCGTCTGATCTGAGGTCTTTGTCAAAGTGGGCCAAGGCCGTGGCTCGCCTCCCTGGGTCGAGGGAGACGAGGCTCACGTCGCTCTGGAGCCTCTCGGGAGTTCCCACCGCACCGAGAATCGTCCGGCCGCGAACGGGATCCCTGCGCAAAGCCTGCGGCGCTGTCAGCGCGGAGACTAAAAAAGTCCACCGGCAGCCAACCCGACTCTGTGCGGGGCCCAACAGGGGGCGCCGACAGTCCCAGCCTGCCGAAGCAGAGAGGGGAAAGGCGGGGAAGAGAAGGAGTGTACGGGGGAGAAGAGCCGTCCGACGAGCAGAGAGAGCGCGAGGACGTGGAGGATGCGTAAAACAGACACCACGAGCCTCGCTCCGTCCACCGCGACCCACGACTAAGCCGGCCGGAGCCAGCGAGAAGTCGTCGGAGGAGCGGCGGCGGCGGCAGAGCGGGGAGGGAGACATGGAATGCCCCTCCCGCTCTCCGGAGGAGAAGGGAGAGTTGGGTACCCGGCGGGCGCGCAGCGCGGCAGCCTAGGGCAGAGGCACCGCGACGGCGCTGGGTAAATGGTTCCGGAGAGAGCGGGGCCGGGCCCGATAGGCGACCGGATCTGCCTTCCCAAAAAAAACCTATCGGTGAACGTAGCAGCCGCGCATCGGCCGATGCCGATACACCTAAAAAACGCAAACATCGGCCGATATTATCGGCCGGCCGATATATCGGTCGAACGCTAATTTCAACGGCCAGCGGGTCTGCCCTCTCTGTGGACAAAGTACATTTTTCTGACCAAAACATCAAGGCTGAACGAGGAACTGTTAATTCTGCACCTTGGACAATGTCGAAAAGTTAAGTTGTATTCTTTTTTTTTAGCAGGCCTGTCAACTGGGATTGTTAAAGCTAGGCAGGTTCACCACCCTATCACATGGCCAAACATAGAGAGATAAACAACCATTCACACTCACATTCACACCTATGGTCAATTTAGAGTCTCCAATTAACGTAACCCCAATCTGAATGTCTTTGGACTGTGAGAGGAAGCTGGAGAACATGGAGAGAACCCACGCATACATGGGGAGAACATGCAAACTCCACACAGAAAGGCCCTGGTTCGTTTTTGACTGAACCTGGATTGATCCATCAGATTGTTTGTTATATTTTATATTCTGTTAAATTTATTTCAGATTTTTGTAGTTGATGATATGATGAGTAAGTAGTAGTTTGCAGTTCTGTTCTATTTTTTATTCTATTTTATTAAAAAGATATATTTTTTTTTATACTCATATATACTTCAAATTGTCATACTAATGACAATTTTATGTTTTGGATTTTTTCTCTACACCCCTAACAGATAATGAAATTCATCACGGAGACTCTTGCATAGAGAATAGAGAAACTGTGGAAAAGGCCTCTAATAGAAAGACCCTTGCTCAAATCACATTACCAATAATTAATGCATAAGTATGTTATTTATCAGGGATGTGATAATTTTTCATTTATTATTGTTATAGATGAAATGTGCAATTAAAACATACCAAACCCTGAATGGCAGCGATACAGTCAATGGGACGCTGAAAGAAGTCTCAGTACAGCTGCATCTGAATTTGAAATGATTGTGATTGCATTTAAATACCCCTCATTTCAATTTTGTGACAATTTTTTGAAATGCATTCAATCAGAGAGTTATTGTAAATGCATGTACTTCAATAATATAACTTGACGAACATTTGACCATTAAAACTCTCATTTGCCCATATTCACAACATGATTGAGTCTCTACAAAAAACTTTGTTGAACCCCCCCGAAATGAAACTTCCAAAAGCTGAAATAAATTCTCAGGTTTTCTTAATTCTTGTTATATCATCACACATGTATGCCTTTCAATATGGTACATCCCTCTGCTACCTCCATGCAATTGTCAAGGTGTTTGTTCCACGTCAATTTCTTACTAATAGCTATTTATTTCTTCTGTGCTCCATTATCAGCAAGACTCACATTAGGAGATGCACGTGTTCATCAGTGTGAATGAAATCCAAGATATTCTCAAGGGCTCAGTCAGCGCTGAAATTCTGAAGTGGTCCTTATGTGACCATCTACCTCTGTCACTGTCAGTTATGACAAGTTCTCGGGTGACTATATTTTTTGGTTGGTAGTTATTTCCTTGACATGTAAAACTTTAGGACACGTAAGATTCGTAGCAGTCACTCAAGATTTGAAAAGTAGAAGTCTTCATTGGAGTTTAGCATTACTTCATCAATGATAAAAACTAACACCATAAACAGTCTCATAGTGGAAAAAGGCAACCGTGACTTCACTTGCACCTGCAATCTCCCTCTGAATTGCGGGTGTAAGGATAGATAGTTCTGTGTGCTGTACAAACTGTGATGCCCTTTGGCTTGAATGCACTGTCAACGCTTTTCAGAGGGACTACTTCTTCACTATGAGACAGTCCTGAAGAAAACTGTTGACAGCAAGGTGTGTAGGTTTTTCAGAAAACCTAGGATATTGTTGTTGGACTGACACACTGAAGCGGAGTCTGCCATTTTTCAATTTTTTTGGGTACCACAAACAATATTCCACACTCTGTCGTGCACTGAGGTGCTAACAGCAGTTATACATCATGAGCTCCTCAGTAAATAAAACAAAAGCTGTTGGCATGGCTAGATTATGACAAATTTGAGTAAATGTGTAGGGCTTTCTTTTTTTCTTTTCTTCTGTTGAATACAGTTGGGGTTGGCCTGTGGCTGTCTGGTACTCAGCCCCGGCACATAGACCCAAGTTAGATCTATGTCATCAAGACACGCACATCTTCACTTGTCCTGTTCTTGATAATTCATGCAATGATTTTACTTTTGTGACTGTAGAGAACATAAATTAGGTGATGCAGTGCTTTCCATAAGCACGGGCTGTCGCTGGGAGTGAACACATACATAGTCATGCCCGGAGCGAGCAGAGTGGAGATGTTGCGGTGGACATAGTGAACCAAGTGAAGTGTAGGTAACCCAATTTGACGGCAACTACAGAAGTTACTGTCAGTGCAATAAAGTAGAAGGCCAATAAAGTTTGTCAAACAAGTAGAAAAAACAATATTTTCAGCTTTTTGGTTCGCAGTCTCCTGTCATGTTTTTTCACAACCACACTTTTGCTTGTTGAACTCATTGCAAATTGTTTTGGAGCATCTGAAACGAAAGCTGTCTGCCTGTAGTCTTAGTGATTATGTTGGATTACCACAAATCTGGAAAAGTAATCCAGTCAGAAATAAACCACCCCCACTCTACTTCTATTCACCTGTTAATGTTGGCCAAATTAAACTTTTAGTATTATACATATAAAAACAACAGTTAAACAACTCAAAAGCAGAACAGACTATAAAATGTAGTTTTCACAATTGATTTTAGTGTGGTACACTGTGAGAGGGAGAGAGGGAGACTACTCTGATACCAAGGGAGAGTGTGAAGAGAGAAAAAAAAGGGTCAAAGAAAGAAATATATTGGAAAGAGGGGATGGGGAAGAGTGGGGAAGGCAGATAAAACAGAGACTTATAGATGCACAAACTGACAGCCTCTTGACATGAAAGAAGAGGGGAGAGAATAAAAGAGAATATTAAAAGAACTGTAAGCATGCACTTATATCTACACACACACACACACACACACACACTGTGTGTATATGTAGTGCCTATACTCTCTGTGCTTGTGTTTATTAGATTGAAGTCTCCAGCTGGAATAAAAAAGGGAAAAAGTGTGAGAAAAAAAATACGCAAGAGGCTCCAAGATCAAGGAGAGAAATCTGGCACAGTGTCATGTGTGTTTTAAATAGAGATACTGAAAGACGGGGGGGAGACACGGAGGAAGGAAGAGAGAAAGATGAACAGATTGTAGGATAGAGGGAGAAAAAAACGGGAATGGAGTGGGGAAAAGGTAAGTGGAGGTGAAAGGGAGACTTTTGTAGATGCACTCCTCATTTCTCCTCCACTCATTTGGTGTGAAGCCTAGATAACATCTTGAGACGCACACACACACGCACACTGCAGAGGAGCTACATGTACAGTATTAGAGCAGAGTATACCCCGTGTAATGTGTGAGAGCAGGGCCAGCTTTACGGCTCACTTACAAATACCCCCTGGTAATACAAACAAAAGCACAAGGTTACATTCCATTCAAATGCATATGAATGCATACGTGTTCATGAATGAAGCTGAATGGAACCGATTCAAGGCCATTAGTATTTCTGTACATCATGTATGTTGCTTTTCAAAAGGAGAACTTTGACTTCCTCAAGAATGAGCTCACTCGTCGTGAACTCGAGCGGTTGAGGGAAAATGGGCCAAAGATTCCGATCTGTGAGAACATGGAAGTGTAGAGCTGTGTGGAGAAAGAGGGGAAGATAGAGAGATGAGCAGACACCTCGAAACTATTCTTGGCCTGTTAACTGCCTTGACATCCTCACATGCACAGAATTGCCCGCGCACTCACACATATGCACACACTGAGGGAAGAAGATCCTGTGCGTTCGTCATCCATATAGACCTGTAAGATATAGTGTGTGTGTGTGAGTGTGTGTGTGTGACAGTACTGAAGTGAAAAGGAAGCGACACAAGAGGAGCAGAGAGAAAAGGAGACTTAACCGGTGTTCTTGTCCTTGTATTAGCTCTAATTCCCCCTAATGTACCTGGTATTAAAGGGGGAGTTCACCCATTTTCTCTGACCTTGACTATAGCACTTTGCGAAGCTATGGAGATACATAGTTGGCAGAGATTGCCTGGCTCTGTGCCAGCAGTTCATCTCCACGTCATTCCAAGAAAAAAAAAGAAACACTCCTCGTTTTATTGCTGCATATTTTACCTTTTCTGTCACCGGTACATCCATTATTCTGTTGATCTCTCTCCACTTCCAACACATACGTACAGTTCATCATGTTAATGGTATTAAAAATACATCTGATGCATTTCACACATTTCTAACTTTGTGCTTAACTGCCACACATCAGACAAAACCATAAGGAAACCTTGGAGATTAGTGTGACTGTTACAGCAGCAGAAGAAGAGTACAACGAAGATAGGAGAACAGAAGGCTAAAAATAGAGTAAAACATAAAAAGATGAAGAAGTTGACAGTTCCAACACGTAGTGAGTTGAAACTGTGAATGCACCAAAAAGGAAACACCTTTACTTGCATCTGGAGAGTACGGTAAACACTGACTCCTTTCACAGTGCATTGTAAATCTGAACGCACACTTGGTGTTGATTGAACGAGATGATCATCAACCAGAGTTTTATTTAGACTGTGCCATGGTGACGAAGCAGGTAGCTTATGTAGGCAAAACATTCAGATAGTTAAACAAATAGTTTAGAAGACGTTTTTCTGTGGTAGGCTTTATCAAGTTCTTGCTCTAAATTAGGTATAAGAGAAGTTTGATAGAACTCTCATATCTGTCCAATATGAAGCTACAGTAGGGCCAAAAAGTCTGAGACCATTTCCCATCCACTGGACTCAGCAGGATAGAGGGCAGTGTCACTTTGTCAGTGCTTTCTACTTTATTTGACTGAAAAATGACCAGGTTCACAACTGCAGAAGGTAACAGGGCTTTTATCCGGGGCAGGCCTGTTTCGCCCTTTAAGTCTAATTACCTGTTTATTATGTTATAATTGACCATATTTTAATATGAAGCCTCATGTTGATCCATTCCAGTTTACCTGCGGACAGGTAGCACAGCAGCAGCAGAGAGAAGATGATTGATTCTGATTCATGCCGGTTCTTTTTTCCTCTAAGTTCACTCAGGAATATAATTTATTTGACTATTTGAAAATGACATTATTGACATTGATGCTGTGAGCATTACTGTTGCTCCTCTACAAATTGTTTTTAGTTGAAATGTTGGTTTCTACATTTAATGTTTGATAAATAAAACATGATGAAATGAAACTTCCTACAGTAACATTTATATATGATCAATATGTACCTCCACATCATACATTGAATCCCTGTTTTACAATTTTGGATTATCTGTCACTGAGTCATGTTCTTCTGCGTTGCGAGAAAAAGTGAGTGTTCTATCTTGATTTTCCTTTATAATAATCCACTACACATTAACAACCAGAAAAACATGTTGAAATATGCAATAATTAAGATCAGTGTATATGAAGGAACAGTGGCATATGGCCAAATGTTCTTCTCCAGGGGAGCATGCCCCGGGACTCTGGCAGCTAGCTCCTTTTCGAAGAATGAGGTTGAAGATAAATCAGAGACCTATTTCAAAGGTTTGTTGGTGAAACAGCGGATAGGGTTAGCCACCCTCTTTCCACCTGTCCTAATGCTTTCACCAGTAAAAGAAATACACACCTACTGTACACACACACACGCACGCACGCACGCACGCACGCACGCACGCACGCACGCACGCACGCACGCACACACACACACACACACACACACACACACACACACTCTCTCTTCCTCTGCGTTCTTTAAATGCCTCACGTCTTGGTCTTTTACTCGCACCTATTTTCAACTGTGTAGCTCAGGTTAGGCTTTTTCACAGCAGACATTTTGACCGGTGAAAGCAGAGAAGACATGGGGGGGGGGGGGGGCATGATGCCTCTGTTCTTGCAAGTGTCCCAGTAAGTCAAGGCAGTACATGTGCATCTGTGTGTGGGTGTTCAGTGTGATCAAATCTGGAACAATTTTACCAAATTAAAGCATGAAACTAATAATCAGTAGCATGTTGACTGCAGTAGTCTGAATCTGACTCAGCCTCTTGCATATCATCCTTTCTCCACCCCCCACAGCCCACCCTCTCTATCTCTACCGTACTTTGTTATACTGTTTTGTACTCAATGGAGCAAAAATGTCATTAACACGTTTACACAAACTAAATAACTTAATAACTAGCATTCCTTAATAACCTGTCATAAGGATATTACAAGCAGAAATAATCAAAATATAAGCCTTTAGAGCAGGGGCTCACCCTTTGAAATACAGGAATACCCTTGACATGTGTTCCTACATTAAACAGGCTGACTGGGCAGAGGAATCCTGGGACCCTGAAGCCACAGCACCTATTCTGAAGTGACGTCTTCGATCTGATACTAACACCATTCCGTTATTTATCTTCCTTTCAGTTTATTCTATTAGTCATTTTCTAGTGGGTAGGACGGGGTAGTCTGTGCCCAGGTGGCCATTGTGTCATACTTTAATTTGTTCATGGGTCTATATTTGGGACCCAAGCTACAATATGGGACACACTTGTACTGTGACCATCTAAAAAATAATGGATGAATCCTGTTTTTTCATGTGTATCACAGATGGCGTTTCATCGTGTACATCGCTGAAGAACAATTCTTACACAGACATGGCTTGTAGCTTATACAGCATCTGTTACTTACACCACATTCTCCGTAACTTCAAATGTGAACGCATTTTTACTGTACTAACTGGGTTATGATGGGGTATTTGCTTGTTGTAGCCCAATTTTGTTTGTTGCAACCAACTATATGTTTGTGTGTGTGTGTGTGTGTGTGTGTGTGATTGTGTGTGTTCATCACAGTCAGTCCTGCCAGCTGCTATCTGCCATCCTGAATCAGTTTGATGGAACACACACATTCCAAACAAAACACACATGCGCACACACAAGTGCACATGCACTCACATCGCCTCGTCCAAGTACTTTGTTCTTTCTCAATGAAAAAAAAAATTCTTAAACTTGGCACGTCTATCCTGTTGTGTAGACGTGATGGAATGAAGTAAATCCTCCGAGCATTTAAATATAAAGCTGCTACCAGAATCCTTCTTTATGTCTCTCAAAGCAATAGCTATCAATTCTTACCATTTTACAGTCTGTTCACAGTGCAGGCGCCAAACAGGAAGAGGATCCATCCATCAACTTACCATACGTGGTTTCTGCCATCTAGGGTCAGAACAGGGGGTGTTGTTTACAACACCATTTTACAAAGTAACACAAGCCATGACAACAAAACCACTAACTAGATTCTCACAGTTTAATTTTTGGAAATCTTTATTATTTACAAAAAAAATCTCACAAATCAAATCAACACAATAATTATAATGTTCATCATACTGTATATCTATATCAATACAATGGTGTGGTCTTTTGGAAAATCTTCTTCTTGGGAAACAAACCATGTTGTATGTGCACACAAGCGGTTCCTATAGATACACATACACGCAGAGAGGGTAACACTCCCAGCACCTCTGCCCAGTATGGGGTACATTTATTTATGTCTCTCCGAATATACTGTAAAGGTTATGCTTGCTTATGTTAAATTATATGTTAATTCATTACACAACAGTGGACCACCTCGTGTGTGTGACCATACATATCATTAAGAGAACGGTACACTCCTTGATACAAGTGTATCCAATTTAAGACACAGTCGGGTGCAGGGGGAAAAAAATGTCTTTCCTACTTCAGCCTTCACATGCTGAACTTCTCCTCGGATTAAATACAGTATACTATGATGAAAGTATAAATGTAGTTCACAAGATACGGCTTTGTCAGTAAACAAGAGGCAATATTTTCTCACTGAGGATACGCTGATGTGCTCTAAAACTGTCACCTGTAATGAATCTGAGCGCGTCGTGATAAGCAGCGTCAAGGGGCCTGAGAGTAGAGGGCTGCTGCCTCCATGTAAATCACACACCGAGGAGTCAAATACTGGTAAACAATGTTGTCTGTACAGTTGTTATTTATTTCTGTCAAAGTGTCCCAGTTCAAACCTCAGGATCATACCTACAGTATTTTCTTTTACCAGATTTCACTGTAATGGTGATATTTATAGCAAAGATATTAAAATTGGATCGGATAAGATTATATAAAATAAGATTACTGTGCTGCGACAAGTGTTTGGCTAGCTGGTTAATTTTACCATATTCTTATCTCCCGTTTCTTCCCTGGGGTCACGCTGACAATTGCCTTTTTCGTTTGATCAAACTACAACTAAAAACGGAGAATATCTTGAGTAGTGCGTCCTGTATTCTTTAAGGGCTCGTCTTCCTCCTCTTGCAGCAGTTTGCTAAGGAAGGCGATGATCAGGAAAAGCTTTGGGGGTCTCCTTTATCCGATAAAAGCAGAGATCCACTGGGATCCTCTATCCACAGTCAGTAAACCTGACGCTCACTGGATGTTCGACATCTGTTGCATCCTGACAGTGCCCAGCCTACATCTGACTGCTGGTGTTTCCATCACTTCTTACTTCTCTACTGCAGCCATACAAAGTTTCCCAAGGGCTCAGACATGCTAAAAAAGTTCCGGGTTTACTGCCATCATTTCCTCCCGCTACCAGTGTCTCTCTTTAACAGGGGTTTTCACCCAAAACAAACAAGATGCGCGGATGCAGTATGCAGTGTTGTCTCACCCACTGGACTGACTATTTACATCGTAGCCACTGAGAAGGAGACTGAGATGGATGATATGATGGGGGAATCAAAGAAAGGCAGTTTCAGAGGAAGAGAGGAGGCAAAATAAAAGGCTGACAGTTATAGCACGAGTGAAGTCAGCAACATGTGAACTCAGCAACACTTTCTGTCCTTGTATTTCTGTAGCTATGACATGGTATCTACTTGATTAACCTATTTATATTTCAGGTTGAGCCTTGACTCAAGTTAGATCTTCTGGTCCAGCTGCAACATTAAATTACCATACCGGTGGCTGAGCATGTTTTAGTCCATTGACTACAAAGTGTGTATATTTGACATAACGATGTGCCATTTTCCTGAACATGTCATAACTTCTTAAATTCATATCCAAACTTCCACATGCAGCTAATGTGTTCTCATAAAGTTACAAATTGATATTTTGGTTATGCAGTTGAAAGCACAAACTGTTGTAGTTCTCACCCCAAAAGGTGCATTCAACAGTGCTTCAGTGGCATTTCACTGTCTAGACGATGTCCAACATTAATGGTATGAAGAGGATGATGGTCGTTCTTTTCTTTGAAATTGTTGCTGCTCAGCAGCAGACTGACATTTCCCAGAGGCCAAAGCCTCTTAAATGCAGCAACTGGGAACAAACAAACTACCATAATTTATTTTGACAGAAAAAAACAACACTGATATTGTTCACTAAAATGGATTACCTATTTCAAGTAAGTTTGAAGTTTGGTAAGATTATTTAATGTTGATATAATATAAAAGAAAAAACTGTCTCAAAATGATATTAGAGCTCCAGGTGCATTATGGCAGGCAGACATTGAGGGGCACACAGACATTCGAAAAGGTATTTGCAGATGCCGGGGAACAGTAAACTGCACATGAACAAAAAAGAATAGTGTTTGAAACAGTAATTGAACAACTGAACAACAGCAGCTACCTAATTCATTGCTCATTTATGAACTCTAACATAGCACCCTCACCTCTACCGAAGTGAGAACTTACAGAACGACCAACTGGGAATTAGGCAGCAGTGTGCGAGTTCACCTCTGAAAATGGTCAGCAGCAAGAAACACAACAACCCTTAACAGACCTTAAAAATAGAACCTTTGCTCAGGTACTTTTTGCTCTTTCTTGTGTATTAATAATTATATAGTTAAGTGCATTTTACAATGAGTATTACATAACATTATGAATGCAGGACCTTTTCCTTTAATGGATAATAACTGTAGAGATTTTTATAACCGGTCGAACAGTGATTCATAGAGTGTTTATCACCACAAATTAAACTCATCTAAAGTAAATGGAGCAATAGAACAATAGAGAAACAAACTAAGTTCTCCTTTTATCTGGGGTATAAATTGGTGTCTGGTATTGGAGGTCTTAGATCATCCACTTTTTAAAAACATCTGCTACATCCCTGTTGCACTGCTGACTGTTAAGATGGTCTGTCCAGATAGAGAACAGGCAGGATGTGTGAACAGGTGTCTGCTCTTGCTGAGTGAGAGTGTCTGCATATGCGCGAGAAAGGACGGGTGGAGGGAGCAGTGCAGATAATAGGTGACTCTATTTGGAGGTGAGAGACGTGTGGAGGTGGAGAGGGAAGCGAAAGAGGACAGATGGATGGATTGGAGCGGCGGCACGAGTGTAGATAATGGCTAGACATAATATCCGGCAGAGAGAGGAGGGAAGAAGAGGGGAGAGACAACAGGTAAAGTGAGGCAAAGCATGCAAGGATGGATGGGTTGATGGCAAGAATGGAAGGATGAAGGTAGAGAGGGATGGATGTGGATAATGGGCTCAGATCTAATGTCTGGAAGAAGGAGAGGCCGTGATGGGGAGGTATGGACCGTTATGCATGCGGGAGTGGAGCAATGAGTATAGATAATGTCTCCATCTAATGTCTGGAGGATGGAGAGGTTACAGAGATGGGAAAGAGAGATGAATGAACAGGAGTAGTGCCTTGGCACTATCTTCATACCTGTGTACCATGCAGCTTGAAACGCTCTGATAGTGAATGTTTTTCTCTTAACTGATATGTTGATAGTCTCCTGTCCATTGTGTGTCTTGCAGTCGGCTATTAGATGCAAAGTGTGTAGTCAATGTGACACTGTACTGTGGCCCCGTGGGCTGAACTCTCCATCAGTGTCACAGAGACAGATGCCTGCACATGTCCTGCCTGTGACAAATAAACTGATTCCTGTGAGTGTACTGTACGTAGTATGGGTAATGGGCTTAATCTAATATCTGCAGAAGGGGAAAGGAGGAGGGAGGATGGAGGCAGAGATGGATGTGTTGATAGAGAGGACTGGAGGGCTGAGTTTAAAATATGGTCAGATGTAATGTCTGGAGACAGAGGAGGAGAGAGCAGAGAGGTGGAGAGAGACAGGGGTGGACAGAGGAACGGAAGAGCTGAGCATAAATGATGAGATAGGTGTAATATGTGGAGGAGTTGCGAGAGGACACGCAGGAGGGAAATGGGCAGAATGGGTGCATTGTGGGACAGGATATAAGGATGAACCTGGGGGAGAGGGGTAGAGATGGATAGATGGACAGTGGAGGGATGAGTGTGGATAATGGCTAAACCTAATGTCTGGAGGGCAGACATCCATCTGACTGACCGAATTATAGTCCGGCTCACTTTCTACAGACTAATTACTGAAACAGAGGATTCTCTCTCTGTCTTTCTGCCTCTGTGTCTTTGTCTTCCTCTCTGTTTCACTACCCCGGGTGATTTCGAGGGCTCATGCGAGGGCAGGACGCCCGTGCTGATAGCACACATCTGTGCTCATCTCGTAGATCAGCTCACCTGCCCTCCTTTCTCCTTGTTAGCACAGATCCTCGCATGCCCTCGCTCCTCTAACAGATGGTTTTCTAGAGAAAATACCATTTGCTACCTGCCCACCACATGTGCACATTTGCCATATTTCCCCTTGTTATTGCTCCCTTGTCAAATATCTGTTTCAGGCCTAAACTAAGGAGGATGAACAGCTAACTACCCTGCTTGTGAGGGCCATTGTCAACGCGTACACCGCTTGTTTTAGTATATATTTCAGAGAGTGAATAAGTGGTGCAACGACAAGCTACATCCTCTGTGAAGCATTTATCATGACCCCGCTGCGTGCTCCCTAAGTAAACTTTGATCCAATTTGTCGGACTTGTTAATGATGGAGATGGTGTGTGCTGAAAACGACAACACTGCCAACCATCTCTCCTGTTAGCGCTTTTGTTTAATAAAAGTAAGTAGTCAAATGAAGGAAATGCCAGCATAAAGTGCTTTTATAGGATGTTGTGCTCCCAGAGCACCTTCATTGAGCCTTGGCATGAATTCCGCAAGTGTCTGGATTTCACTGGGGCCACGGATACAGCACATCTCTTTTACAAGAAATTCCATTTTTCAGTGGTTTGATTTTGGGGAAAAAAGATTCTTGCAGCAGCGCTGGATCTACTCTTGTGCTTAGTTAGAGTGCTTCGGGATTCTCTTTTACATCATTTTAAGACCTATCAACCCATTTTTTCCCTGTGGATACAGAGATTATCTTCCTCACTTTGACAACATTTTATGTGCTGTCAAAGACATTTACTGTTGGTCGACCACGCCAGGAAAACACAACCCACACGAGAGAGTTACTGCAGTAAACACTCGTCCTCTTGTTGAGCCCTATTTGAATAATGACACATCTGACCATGTGATTTTTTCCTTGCACAGTCGACCGCTACCTGCGCAATTGGTCTTCATCACCCTTGTCACTACATTGTAGGTGCAATAAGGTGAATATTCTCTCCAACTTCAACAGCTTCTGTGAATTACTTCATCAAACTGCCATAAAATGCTTTGGTTTATTTCTCAGTAGCTGATCCAGGGGACTGATTTAGCCTCAAATAATAGTGAATACAAGGTCTTGGTAACAATTGTCCATGCATTCCCTAAACTAATGTTAATTTTGTGTAAGATTTGCCTGGATTTCTCTTCAAGTTAAACTGTCCGTTAAGAGTCCTCTCTGATTTTGCACAATTGTAGGCAGCATTTTAACTGTACTGTGCAAACCTCCTGATGCTCTGTAATTATATTCATGACAGAATTGTGAATTATGAATGACATCAATTTTGTATCTTTCTGTATCTTTGCATCAGCATATTTATAATGATCAGTCTTGTTGTTTGTTGCCTCGCATTAAAAAGAACAGTAGCTCATGTTGGGCTTTTCTAAATCACAGTTTGTGTTATTCTGTTTTAAGGCCATATTTAAATCTCCATTTAACTGGAATGGAGGGTCACAGATATCACAGACAAAACCACTTAATTAACTTACACAACTTACTCAATGTCAGCTAATCAGTTTACCAATCGATTAAGCTCTTGTGGGATTTTCAGAAGTCTGTGTGTTTGTTTCTTGCAGGTTGTAAACTATCCATTGAATCACAAGAAACATTCAGTCATTTCAAAGACTGTAGGACATTGTGTCCTATGACCAGCAAGCACCTGCGTATGTATGTGTGTGCTGTCGTGTGGCTGTTGTGACGTTAAAAGAAAAGGGCAAAGAGCAAAAGTGTGGGTGTGTGTCAGTGTGGATCTGTGTGTTCACTGATTGTTTGCTTCTGTTTACATACGTACGTGTTCTAAATTTATCTGTGCTGAAATAATACACAGACAAATGCTGTACATCTTAAATTAGTTGTTCTGCTTGAGATGGTTTCGTCAGGAGTCTGTTATGATTTACTTGTAGGTGTATGTGTGAGAGATCTTTTGTTTATTGTGTGTGTGTATGTCTGAAGGTTTGGGTTGCTGTTGTGTTCAGTTCAGCTTCATGTTGCCATAATTATGCTATACGACTTCTTTACTGTGTGCGTGTGTGTGTGTGTGTGTGTGTGTGTGTGTGTGTGTGTGTGTGTGTGTGTGTGTGTGTGTAAGACAGAAAGAGATATATATATATATATATAATTGAATCTTTCTCCAGGTTTCTACATGTGACTCTGTGTGTATATATACATTTATTTTTTTGAGCCTGGACCTCTGTGTTCTCTGGCTTCCTCCCACAGTCTGACGATATGCAAGTTAATTGGAGACTGTAAATATCCTGTAGGTGTGACTGTGAGCGTGAATGCTTGTTTCTCTTTACAGGTCAGTCCTGTGATAGACTGGCCACCCTTACAGGGTCTATACTGCCTAATGTGAATGAACACTGTAAATCAGTCATTATACTACATATTTTAGCTAGTGCACATCATGTACATCACATAGAATATCATAAACACCATATGTTGTTTTCGGCAGAAAGAATAGTCTGTCCACAGGGTCTGGCTTTAAACCTGCCCTGTGGCAGGAGACAATATTGCCACCAGTGCTCAAAGCTCTGTGTCAGGGGTTAAGATTTGCCAGGTTTTTCACTCTGGTTTATATTATCAAGTTGACCCTCCACCATGCCAGTGGGTTTGTCTTGCTGTCTACTTGAAGACCCTTCAGGTAACTGTTCAGAATCAATAGTATGCTGATCTGTAAGGCCATAAAGTAGCAACAGCTTAAAGTGAGAGTTGCCTACCGTGTGCTCTGACGATATCCACCATCTGAGCCACAGCTCAGGATTCCACGGCCTCAGCCTTGTCAGCTTTGATGTTGCGGTTCTTGAACTGAGGATCAACACGGGATGCCATGTTCAGGAGGTCATCACTGGCAACATCATCACATTTCTCATGCAGTCAGCTGATGACAGTAGCCTTGATGGTGTTGGTGAACTCTGAGTAATCAGCTTCTGGCTTCAAGGTCTCCTTGTTGAAGAGCTGTAGCACAGGTTTCAGGTAAGGCACACTCACATGTGCTTCATCACAAAGAGCATTGACACAGTCAAAACGTGGAGCCTTGAGAGCCTTGTGGGTAGACAGCAGCTCCAGCATGTCCTGCCATGACAAGTGCCTCATCAGCTGATGACACCATTGCAATGGCCTTCTCCTCCACCACAGTGCTATCACAGCACATGCACTGACCCCTACCTGGAGATTTTGTGGTCGACGTGTGCTTGAGCTCCTCATGAGTGGCACTAGTTCTCTTTTCCTTTTTCATGAGAAAGAAAAAAAGCTCTGAGCAATTTATTCCACACGTCCATGGCTCTTGATTCTCTCCTCTGAAGATGAAGAAGAAAACAGAATATAGGCACACGTGCGTGCGTGCGTGCGTACGTGCGTACGTGTGTGCGTTCTCAGTGGAGTTGAAAGAGACCTTGTGTTTGAGGCTGAATTGTAGCTTAACTCATCAGTATATTCTGCCCACTGTATACTTGATGATGATTTATCATATTTGGTTTTTCATTTTAAGAAATAATCGCTAGCTTCAATTGAAAAAACAAGTTATGAATCAAATCATTAAAACACTATTTGGAACTAAAAAAGGTTTTTCTGTTCCTCTTTATTATCACTTTTACGGGACTTCTCACAATTTTTTAACCTCTTTCTGTTAATATAAGTATGGGTATTCCCTAATGTTGTAAGAGTTAGACACAACCCCTATGCATTTTTGTGCAGTGCAAAATTGAATGAATGAAAATAAAAATGCTGGTGCTCTCAATTGCTTTGAAGAAAAATTCAACCGTATTGGCCCTAATATAAGACAATTATTTTTTTGTTCAAAAAATTGTTGTTTTCTATTTCATGACTAAACAGTTATGTGTGAATTCATTTTGGCAAATATCTATTTTTTTAATTGAGTGAATGCCAGTGTAACTACAGACTTTTAAATAGTGTTGCATTATGGATGGTCTGTCGATAGTCTTTCAGAGTTAATAAGCGGTGGTCCAGTTTTACCTACAGGAGTTTATGAAGGTGGCTGTAACATGTTCTGCTGCCACAGAGGAAATGAATTCATGATGAGTGAAAACAAGTTCTAAGTGTTTCCCAACATCTTAACTGCAGAAATGAAACGTTACACTGCAGTCCTACAATGAGTTTGGCTCATTTCATCAGTGTACATATTCTTCTTGCGACTGTCTGAATGTACTGTGACAAAGCTGTGTTGTGTTTTTATGCATATTCTAATAATGTGAAAATACATGTCTAGGGAAGAACCCATCAAATTCCTGGATTTGTGATACATTAATTTTTCTTTCAATTGAAAATTAAAATAAGTCCTTAACATTTTGATTAAATCATCACATTTTCAGGAAATAAGGTGTGGATTTTGATGACAAAGAAAAATCAAACATATTTGTGGTGTTGAAATCTCTCACCAATCTGGTGTTAATAAATGTTTGGCCTAGGCAGAGTCTACTGGGTGCCATTCTAGTTTTTACTGTATGTACTTGATTATTAATGATTGTACTTACATGCTCTAGTTATTTAACATATGGGGTTCCTCCATTTCCGGAAGATCAGATGAGATGGGATGAGGTGAGGTGGAAAAAAACGCCTCCTGTACTCCTGCTGTTTAAGGTGCAGCATGGGGCTCATTTGTGTTGGGCAGCTGCTGGATTAGAGCTTCCACTTTGGCTCTCACCTCCTAAGTCTTCTGTCAGTAAATGGTCTGCCATGCAGACCACAGACAAGGCCAGTTATAGGGGATATGGGTCAGCTTGCTCACTTTCAGGCAATTTCCATGGATGAGGACTCTTCTTTCAGGAATGATGTGGAAAATAGTCTGAATCTTTCCCATTAATCTTTGTGGCATGAATTCGTGGCCTGTTATGACATTGACCCATGGATCTTCTCGATCCATTATGTTTAAGTTTGACCATATTTTATTTCAAAACCAGATAAATTAGGCAGCAAGTCTCTGGAACAATTAGATGTGGCTTGCAAGACAATCCATAAATACAGAGTAGCAAGTCAGAAATAGAAAATGAAATTTCCATGACAGCAATTAGTTTTTTCCCCGTGACTAAAGAATATGATTAAATATAGAATACATTAAACTGTTGACTGACATATCCTTCAGTTCATTCGTTTCTGACTGCACGTCTGTCAGGTTATGGTCGGGGGAAGGAAACACAGCTGTACATACCTGTTACATGTCATCACTGACAAGAATCACGGTGACTGTCAAAAAAGTAATTCTTTGTTGAAATAAAAGTCAAGCCACCTGTGCCAAGTTTGCAGTGATGAAAAAAGGCCAAACTCTTGCATCATTACATCTGTAAACATGCAGTTAATCTTGATGAGTTATGTGGACAAATGGCCTTTGATAAAGTCAACGCTCTTCGGTGGTGTTTGGGTGCTCAACAAGCAGCTTTCACAAGATGATATTCTGACAGAGACAATTTTACACAAATACGTTTTATGGTGAGAGAGGAAACGGTTAATTGTTGCTGTGGAAAAGTGCCAGCTTGTCTCGAAGAAATATTGCAGAGCTGATTGCTGATATGGCACACGTTATTCAAAAAACACAATGTTGCAACACTGCAAGAATTTTTAAATTTCATCTCTCAGGCCAAAGTGGAGCAGTTCCATCCATAGCATTGGAAAGGTGTGAGATATGTGTTGAATAATTAAGTATAGCCTGCGAAAGATATTACAGAAGGTGAAATGGCCCCTTGATGGGAATAAGGTTCCCCACCCCTGCTGTAGGACATACTGTCTGCCTGTGTTGTTAAATGAGAAAAAAATACCCAAATGACAAAAAGTACTACATTTTATTAATTTAAAAATATGACAGATCCCACCATTTAAAAAATCTCCAAAATGAAACTCAAGTTTCCTCAAAAAAATACTGAGATTTTAAGCCCCGGTGTGTAATTTTAGAAGTTGAAAACTAACTAAACACCCGACAGGGGACACTATATGATGGCGCTAATTCCATTTCCGGTTTCCGGCAGTTCTGAAAATTCAACCCGAATGCGTTGTATTCTGGACCGTTTGGTGCAACTGTATTCAACACGACGTAGCAAACATGGCGACTCACACAGGGGTGGGGTCCACCTCATGTTACTATATTTAACTCATTCAGAGTTGAAGAAAAAAACTTGGTTCTTTGCAGAAGGTCATTATACATATATGAACACATAGTTATGGATAATGTATTCAACTTCTTTGAATAAGTTATTCAAAATATTACACAGTGTAGCTTTGACGTTTTTATTTTCTATTTTGATTTCGTGAAAGTGATCTGCTTGTATAAACAACGGTTGATTATTTATCTTAAAGCCACACAAAACAAAGCTTCCCTATAAAAGGTGCATGAACATGCTGTTAGCTGCTGGTTTAGATTTAATTAAAGCATTAACTGGAAGCATATTCTGAGCTGTGCTCAACACAAGGAGACCTTGTTTACTATAAACTGCACGAAGACTTTTGTTTTAGAGCAGAAAGCACAACAACTTTTGAATGAGTGGAGACATCACAATGAGTCTGGTAACGCTACACAACAGATTTGATACTTTTCATTATAATGGTGCACCCAGCAGCATAAGCACTGAAGATCGGCTTGTAAAGTTCTAATTCTGATCATTTTTCAATTGTCCCAGATTAAGATACATCCATACAAGCTTTCTGATAGGTTTGAGTATATATATATATATATATTTATATATATATATGTGAGCTGCAACAGTTAGTCGATTAACCCATTAGTAATCGACTACAAAATGAATTGCTATTGAATAACTATTTTGATAATCAATTATCTGTTTGAGTAGTTTTTATGAACATTTTCTGTTTACTTTGCTCCTTTTTCACAGTAAACTATATAAACTAAAATATCTTTCATTTTGGGAAACATGATTGACACTTTAAACCATTTCATGACATTTTATGGACCAAACAACTAATCAATTATTCAAGATAAAATCAACAGATTAATTTAATCGATAATGAAAATACACAAGTGTGTGTGTGTGTGTGTGTGTGTGTGTGTGTGTGTGTGTGTGTGAGTGTGTGAGTGTGTGTGAGTGTGTGAGTGTGTGAGTGTGAGAGAGAGAGAGAGAGAGAGAGAGAGAGAGAGAGAGAGAGAGAGAGAAATATGGAGTAAAACAAACAAAAAATAAATCCCCTTTGCTCTACTGTCAGGTTTGAGTCTGTATTGGTCGTGCAGCACTGCTTGGCAGCTTTAGCATTGCAGTAAAGGCCAACCATCCCAGGTTAGCCACCCCCTTTTATTATTGTAGCCCAAAGCAATTCGCGCAAACACACTTAACACACACACACACACACACACACACACACACACACACATACATCCTGCAACCTTGTACCTACCTAACTAAAGGTACACTCCAACCCGCTCACACACACACACATACAGGTGAATTATCATTGCTTTGCCCTCAAGAGCACTATCAGTCAAAATGTAATTCAGTCACCAGTTGATATACTAGTGTGCTTGTGTGTGTGTTTGTGTGTGGTCAGTTGTTTGTGTGTATATTGTAAGTTTCACTGTATGTCTGTGTGTGAGTGTGCACACGCATGCTTGTGTGAGTGGGTGTGTGATATAATGGCAGGCCAAAGGGGGCAGAGAGAAATAGCGGGAGTTGAAACTCAAAGGTATTCTTTAGCTTTTATTATCATGATATTGCCAAGGGCAGTGAAAGAGAGAGAGAGAGAGAGAAAGAAGGAGAAGGAGAGGCAAAGATATATTGAAAGAATAGACATAACCAGTGAACAACACAAGAAGAAGGAGAAATAGACAGTCATCTCTTTTTCCTTTGGGCTTGAGAAGCAGTGTTCTTTGGCCTACACTTTCACATGTCTCTCACCCTCTCTCTATCTGAGTGTGTGTGTGTGTGCGTGTGTATATACAGCTTTATGTGCTCGTGTTGTTTCTGTGTGTAGTGTAAGTAGCCGCTTCTGCTGAACCAGCCTTCTGTGCATCAATTATTTTGAATGTTTTGAACTTGCAATCTAGAAATGTGTCGGGTTGCTTTATGGCACAAAAGGAATATAGCTACTTTATGAGAAAAAACAGAGAGAGGGCACCCTAGCTCCAGCAGACGTGGAGCGAGAAATTTCAGCAGTTCTCGCAGCGACAGATGGTGGAGCAATAGAAATGCTGATGGTTCGCTGCATCAAAGCTCTGCTCTGATGCCCAAACACAGGCAGAGTGGTAGAGGCCCACAGTCAATACTGCAGCATGATGATGACCATGTCATCCACCGAAATGTCAAGGCCAGCAGCTGATTTTCTGATCCAAACACGGTCTGGATGAATTCCTCTTTGAGAGGTTTTCGCCGGTCCTTCACTGCCAGTGAACGTTGTTTACCAAATTCTAAAAAGCCTGATGGAACACGGCATTAAACTTCGTCATGGCTTATTTAACTTTAGGTCCAATCGCTTGTCTGACATAACGGCCAAGTATGCCAAACATTCTTGGTCCTTTGCTTCAGGTAATTTTGTGACAGAATGGCAGATTGTGTCGAGACAGTCTGAAAAACTACCATAAGCATGGAATCACCATGTGAAATCTACACTATGGCAAGAATAGAGAAGCAGCTGCTGCAGCTCGAGTCGTTGTGTCCATTTTCGATGATTGTAGAAGTAAATGATAACGACATGTCACAGAAAACAGGGTTTCATGTGTGTTGTGTTGAATGATATGTGAAGGGACCTAATGGGAGGAACACAGAGGAGCTGTGGCCATGTCGAGTCCTCCTGCAGCGGCCGTGGGTTCGACTCCGACTTTGCTGCATTTCTTATTACTTGTCAGGCAAAACTTTTGAAAACTTGTTGTGATTACGTCGCTAACTCAGAAGCTCAGTCATGTGTAATGTGGATCACCCTAACCTCCAGGAGCGGCAATCAGGGATGCACCAGCAGGCCTTTTCTCTCCACAGCCCTCCCCTCTGCCTTGCTTAGCCTGAATTGCTTTGTCCTCAAGTTGTGGCCGTGGTGGCAGCTCTGCCCTTTAAAAAAAAAAGAAATAATAATAATTGTTCATTTGTAAGTGTTGATTAGTGGTTTTCCTCTTCTCAACTTGGTTAGGAGTTAATTCAACACAGGGCTCATGCAAACCACAACACTTGTGACCGCTCATTGTAGTGCCATTTGCAGTGTGGGGCATCTGTGGATCAAAAGGTAGGTCACACAGACTCTGTGACTGCCGCTGCTTTTGACATCTGCTCCATAACAGAGCTGAAGGAGGCCATCTGTCCGCAACTGAACATGCACGACAACAGAAGAATCGACAGCGCTTTCAAGTCCTGCCCAATATCTGAATAGTTAAATCAGAGTCGTAAAGATACATTGATAAACATACACAGAAATTTTTTTTATCACGGTCAAATTTACATTATAGAAAATAAGGGATGTAAAGCGAAGATCGTGATGGGGGAGCGAGCTTTGGCAGCAAACACACATATATCATCAGCAGAGTAATAGTGTGAAATATCATATAATTATGGCTGCTCTACACCAGCATGGATATGATTGTATGTTACAAGTCACCTGGTTTCCTCACAGCTGGTGATTTTAAAGCATGAAAAAAAAACCCAGTTCATGCCAATCAGCTGATGTAGGCATGTATTTTAAATGACATCCCCCTACTTTCTTACTTGTGTCCCTGTTCCTTCTAGGACGGCTAGCAGTGCATGGACGGCAGCCAAACACGCCCGTCACTTAATGAATCTATCATGTGGATTAGGTAAATTGATGACAGCTTCTCAGCCTGTTGACAGGGGTGAGGGCCAAACGTCCACAGATTTTAACAGACCATCTAAAACACTAACTAGATGTCATAAATTAGCTCACAATCGATCTTGAAAAACACATGGAGGGGAATAGACAGAGAGTGTGTGTTCCCCGCTGGTGCCATTTTTCCCAATTAGCCTCCTCTGTCGTGGTGGATCCGTGGTTAATAACTAAGTTATCTACACCGCTCATTAAGACTTCCCCAGGCATTGTGTGCCATCAACATCAAACACAGACTGTCTCTTTTTTCCTCCACATTTATGAAAGAGGGTGTGTCTCCTGTCTCTGTGTTTAACAGATTAGTGATTAACCAGTGGTCTGTTATCTCCTCATGTTGACAGAGTTGTCAAAAAAGCAATGAGTCACAAAGACAGTGAGGGAAAGCTGGAAAGAGATGCAGGCTGATACGGTTACATACTGCCACAAACTGAACCGTGTGTTTTGTATTAATACTTTAAAGGGCCCTCTGCGGGTCTCTTGTCACTTCATGATGACAGAGACATGAAAATGTGTCTGAATACATGAGTCATACAGTTAAGTAATGGAGGAGGAGTGAGAGAGAGAGAGACATTAGTGTTTCTTAAGAGATTGGATTTATTCATTATTTAGTGATGCATGTTTCATTGTTACGTGTTGACTGAACTTGTTTGCCTCTGTTCTTGCTTCACTATTACTCTAAATTTCATTGTCCTTCCATTGCTTTCTTCGCACGGCAACTTTGATTTGAGAGATGTAAACCTCAGAAAACAAGACAGAGAGAGTACACTCACACAGACAGGGGCCGTAGAACGGGCCGTCCACTATGTGGACGGTCAGAGATTCTATCCCTGGCTCTTCCTGTCCGAAGTGTCCTTGGCCACAATATTGAACCCCAAATTACCCCCTGTGTGTGTGTGTGTGTGTGTGTGTGTGTGTGTGTGTGTGTGTGTGTGTGTGTGTGTGTGTGTGTGTGTGTGTGTGTGTGTGTGTGTGTGTGTGTGTGTGTGTGTGTGTGTGTGTGTGTGTAAAGGGCTTTTAGTGGACTCCAAGACTAGAAAAAGTGCAGAGAGAAAGAGCAAGTCAAAAGGGGGGCGAGATGGAGGCAGGGACAGAGGGCAGAAATGAGTGACAGCAGAAAGAGATTAGTGAGGGATTTCAAATGAGAGAGAGAGAGAGGAAAGATGAGAAAGAGAGGGAGAAATTGAATGAGATATCAGATGAGTGGGCCATTAGTCACTGCCTTCTTGCTTCCTGCTGTGACTGTTTCCATGGTGATAATTAGCATATCAGACATTAACCCCGCCTCCACAGCTCTCAGTGCCTTGTTAACCAATTAAGTCCTGAGTCAGTGAAGATGAGGAAAGAGCAGAAAATGGATAAAAGTCAGTTACCCGCAGTAACATTATTAGGTCGAACATCTACTTTTGGTTCACCACTGGAAGACATTAGTTTTGGTTGATGATGGAATTTAATTGAAGTTGTTTCTCATAGTAAAGTCTTGACTGACAAAATATGTCATTTTGTGATATGTGATCTTGACTGTAAATGGTGTTTGAATTTTCTCAAGTCAGTCTTAATACGGTATACACCAGTGATATATGGATGGTGAAAAGATTACTGAATAACTTTTGTGCTTTTCAAAAAAAATCACTCATTTTATCTTGGGCTCATGATATATTAATACTATCATTAGTCAGCTTTTTCAAAAGATATTGTATATGTTTTGTGGCAACAACTACTGGTGCTTTAATGCAAGAATACACACAAAGATACAAAGATCAACCCTGAAAACACAGCAGTCGAGTGATAACTGGAGAGGTGCTAGTTTAGCCTCCAGCACCAACAAGTGTCTGGTCTCTGTGTGATAGGACTGGTCGATGTCTGCCTGTTAAAGTGCCCTTGAACAAGGCACTGAATCACAAACTAGTCTGACGACACTGTATCCACTGCCAGTACTCTGCTTTATCCCTTCTGGAGAAAAAGTATGTGAGAGGACGATGCATTCTGCAATGGAATGTGGCTTCTCGCAAAACAGTTCTAAAGTGCCCTTGAACAAGGCACTGATTTCCAAATTCATCCAGTGGTGTTGCCTCCCTGCCATCGCTGTGCTCTATGAAGAAACCCCTGGGTACAGGAGGGGTATGCAGAATTAGACACTAAAGGGAAACCTTACCAGCTGCAGCTCTCTGCAGCCGAACAGGATTCATGTGAAAGAGGTCCCAGTTCCATCTGAACTTGTTTGCCGCCAAAAACGTGTGTGCTTCTTAGCAGAGTACTTTGTTATTTAAAGCTGCACTTGTCAGCTTTATTATCAGTAACTTTATGGTAACAAATGGATCAATTATTTTCAAAAGGGTTTCTTTCAACTCATGGTTTTGGTTTCACAGCCAGCACCTTAACTGTCTTGTGTCAGTCCTGCTGCTCTGGATTACTGGTCATTTCCAGGCGTAAAGCAAGCAACAGTTTTCAGCCAAAAACAACTTGGTGTTGTTGATGAACTTGTTGTTAACTTTCTGCCCTGCACCATAATAGCAGACAAACAACATTGTGAACTAGCTGGTGAACTTTAAAGGTGACATATTATGCCAGTGTTTCCCATACATTGACGAGACAGTGGTGGCCCGCTGGATAAATTAGCAGGATAAAGAAGATGTCTCCAGCTGAGGAGAGTAGCCTCTCTGCTGCCCTTATATATAAAATATTTCTGCAAATTTACTACAATGTATGATGGTGGAAATAAATAAACATATGTCCTGAGGATATATTGCAACATCCGCAGGAAATATTCTGTTCATAATCTTATACAAATGGCCACTTTTCCTCAACACTCTTGCAGGTACCAGGTTCAATATGTGTCAGTACAACACATTTGTACAGTAGGTTGTAAAGCTACCGCACACAGTTGTTTACAAGAGCATAAAGATCTTATAGAGCTAGCCTAATGGCTGTCAAAGTTCACCAGATTGATGGTGAAGCATGCCCCTAATCCCCCCTTAAGGGTCTGAGGTCCACCCCCCATAGTCTCTTAAAATCCTATGGGAAACACTGTATGCTCAGGTATTCAGGTTCATACTTGGGTCACCACTTAAAAAGGTTTGCATGCACTGATGTTCTGATACTGCCCATTCCTGCAGCTCCTCTTTTCACCATCCGTCTAAAACACCTGGATTTCCTTTAGCCCCTCCTCCCGATAAGCCCCAGTCTGCTGTGATTGGCCAGCTGGCCCATTCTGTTGTGACTGGTCAACCGATTTCAAAATGTGTAGGGCATATCACACTTCTTCACCAGAGAAGTGGGGATTCTCAGATTGCAGGCGGGGTTCCCCCAAAAGAGTCCAACTGTGACATCACAGTGGGAGATAAATCTGAACCAGTTGTTCAGAGCCAGGCTGTATGGTTTAGCCATCTCACAAACTACAGGGTGGTCTTTTTCACACATGTATCTGCACAAAAACTGAAAAAGTGATTTTTGCATAATATGTCACTTTTAACTTATTGATAGGTTTTACTCTGCCTTTTCAATAGTTTTTATTATGAGCAATTAATGGCCTTTCTTAGCCAGGTTGACTTACTAAGTGAACTTCTGTCTCTCTGTCTTTCTGTCAGTTTCCCTTTTGTTTCTGTGAGTGAAATACAGGCAGAAATGATGGTCAGATGTCATGATTTATGAAGTCAGACAGTTTAGATACTGTGCATTAGGCTCATCCTACAGTTACACATACACACACAGACACACACACACACACACACACACACACACACACACACTGATGACAGGACACAAAGATCAGAGAGCAGGATTCCAACTGTAGGTCAGTTACCATGGCAACAGAGCAGAACGCACCGGAGACCTGTCACCATAGGAACCAATAGTCAGAGAGGGAGAAAGAAAACGGAGAGACAGAAGGAGAAAAGATGAATGTAAACAGAAGACAGAGACAGAAATAGAGAGATACTGTGGCGAGATGGAGACAGAAGAAGGGGGAGACATAATCTGAGTCACGAAGACAGAACAAGGAGGAGGAGGAGGGAGATGAGACATCTCCGAGAGGTCCGACTGTATCCACTGTATCCCCATACAGCACGTGCAAAGCAGCATGTTGACAAACACTGGTTGTGGACAGCAGTGTTTTTAATGATACCAAAACTGTGACTTTGATACTTTACCTACCGGCTCCATACCTGACCCGGGTCATTGTCTATAGTTTTTTTAATCTAATGTGACTCAATAGAAAACAAGAAAACATGCTCAGTTCAGTGCAAACTTCTGCCAAGAAGATGTATTGAGTCATTAGTGTTCACACTACTAAACTGCACTTGTGTGGTGTTCAGGCTAATAATCCAGGGTTTGAGCTTCATCACCATAAAGTGCTCGACTCTCGAATTTCATTTATGCTCATTATTGCCATACTCAATAAAATTAGTCAGTGTGCTTTCAAGGGCTTGACCATCAGTTAGTACATTCCTAATCATGGCCATGGTGTTTTAAAAATATATAATATTTGTAAGAGTTCAGTTGCAGTAATCTGATGTCCACTAGTGGTTTCTTTGATATTTATCCATCATAGATTTGTTGATCTCCATACTTATGTGTGTACATACCTGACTTTTAGAAACGTGGTTACCAGTGTGAACAAATGCGTTTGCATTGAAATGTTTGCCATATTGATAAGTGAGCTAAAAAGATAAAGCCAAGTAGCACAAATGACCACAGACGTTTTTCCAGGGGAAACAGACAGTATTGTGACCTTTGAAATTATGCAGACTGCTACTGGTCAGTGATGTTGTAAAATTAATCGAATGTATGTATGTTTGTTTGTTTTTTTAATTCATCATAACCTCAGTATCCCTGGAAACAACAACTGTGACCCAACCTGGTTCATCATTTTCTGTGTCCCCTGGATGTGCTTGCCGCATGTGTTTTGCGTATTTGCAGCAGATTCATCTATTTGGCTTTGTTGTGAATATTTGCAGTCTATGTCAAAATAATGAAGATCTGTTCTGAATTTTCTTGTGTTTTGTGTTTTTGCAGTGTGTGGTGGAACATGAGTAGACACATAATGTGTCTGTCATTTACAGCCCACATACGTCAGCTCACAAAACAAGACGCCAGGTTGAACATGATCCACTTTACCATCCACACAAGAACTGCACACCGCGCTGGAGGTGCTGTTCTTTGAAATTATGCAGAACATGTTTGTTCCTCTCTCAAGGGCAGCACAATGGTGGCATTTTTCAAAAAAAAAAAAAGAAAGAAAAAAAATCCTGCTTGGTCAGTGTTTACAAAACAGTGACCTTTGAATCACAACATTGCTTGCTGCACAAGTAGAGCTACAGTGAAAATAATTCAACGACTCCATCTGTTCCTGTAGGTCCGGGCAGAGAGATCATCCCGGAGTTTTCATTTCAGCACTAAAAGGGGCCGGCTGCAGGCTGCATCCGGCCATGCTTGTCACTGAATATTGCTTATCTTACAATATTTATGGTTATTAGTCCATCTATAAAATGACTTCTCTAAGAACTTTCTTGCATGAATGAAACCAACTTTTTAATGGCTGAAAAAAAAAAGATTGGAACTGCGCCTCTGCAGTGCTTTCAGAAGGTTGCTTACTGGCAGCTGTTCATAGTCATTTACAGCCTTTTTCAAAATTCATAGTGTTTTGTAGCTTGTTGCCTGGTGTTCATAATGTATAGTCGGATACTTATGCCTACTTAGCATTAAATTGGGCCCCCAAATTTTGCCAGCTGCATCCACTTGTAGGAACAACGTCCTAATGTGATTTGTGTGAGGGTATTTGTTAGAGCTCAGGGAGGAAACTATAGTTACACCATCATTTTTTTTTTCAACAACATACAGTACAACAAATTTCCTGTGGTATAAAGACTATCTATCTACGGATGAACTTATGATCATTCAACGTAATCTATACCCAGTCCTCCACTGATACTGCAATGGTGCACCACATGCTATATTCAATATCTGATGTTGTCCAATTTTATTGTGTTCATAGAAGACATGTTAGTAGTCATGATGGTGATATTAAATTGGAGGTGTAGTGGTGAAGGGACATCGAGAGATAGAGGAAGAAAGAGAGAAGTGAGCCACACACACTGAGAGCGAGAGGGGGGAAGAGACCACTGATGGAGAAGCGAGCAGAGAGCCGACTACAAGAGGGAGCAAAAATAAGATCAGGCAGCAGAAAGAACGAGAAAGGGCAAGTGGAGGCAAAGAAAAGACTGGTGCATATGCATGTGTCATAGTCTAGAGATTAGTGCTAGCTTACTTCTTATTCCAATCACACACACTGCCTAATGGGCTAATGGGCCTGACAACAAGACAGACAGACACACACACACACACACACACACACACACACACACACAGAGTGAGGGACAGGGAGAGAGAGGCGAGCTAGATAGATGGAAAGTCACTTGGCCAGTCAGGCGGCCATTCATCCAGTCATTCAGCTCGTCAACCTTTTAGCCCCTCGTTCCACTGCGAGGTTTGTGTGACTGCAGATAAGGAGGTCCACAATTTTGCAATGGCATTTTGGGAAAGCCAACTCAACCTTCTCGGCCCTTCCTGTCTTTTTTTTTTGCTCCTCCCTGCCTCGTTCTGTGCGCAAGCAGGTAAAAACACCAATTGAAAGTGTCTGTGAATGTAAGTTCCTCACCTGGGTTTAAAGTGCAGCAAACTGCAACACCCCCTGTGGTGTTAAGATCACAATCATGGGGTATTTGCTAAAAAGTATTTTTTCCAGATTATTACAATAAATGACGAGTCGACTGCAGAAATCAGGAGCGGAGAGCTTCATGATTAGCACTGCCCGTGGCTGCAAGTTCTCCCGGCAATTATCAATATGTGTTAGAGATACATTAGCTGAAACACAAAAAATCTATTAGGAATTTGTCCTCAGATAGGAAATATTAAAAGATCTCAGTGAGATCAAAAAGAAAAAGAAAAGATTGTTAGCTTTTTCTCCGTTTCTCTGGAAAATTGCTGATTGTTTTGGCCTCAAACAAAAATGGCATCATTATCATTATTATCATTATTCTGTAATTATCCTTCCAATTATAATCAAAGATTTTACCACATGGCTACTCTGGTCTGTTGTGCGCTCTCTCTGTCTCTCCCTGTTGTTTTTATTCTGTTTTTTCCCCCTCTTTTTTCCTCTCCATTCGCTGTTTCTGGAACATGTCATGCCTTTTCCGGCCGCACTCTTTGCTTCATTAAATAATTTTCCAGGCTTTAGCCATTTCCAGGGGGCATTGGTGTTACCGGAGCGGGTCAGCAATTTGACACACTGGTAATGGCAGTCACTCCACCACATGTTAAAATGATTTACTGTGGCCCTGCAGTAACCACGGTAACACATCAAGCAACGTCAGCCTGAGTGCTGAAAAACAGGTAGAACTGTTTTTTGGAGGTGCTCTTATTCTCCACCGGTGACGTTCAGGAGTTGGTTAATGCACGCGTCATCAGATCTCTACCCGGATACAATTAAAATCCTCCACAGATTTGACTCAGAATACAGGCGGTGTTGTGAGACACTGGAGGAGCAGCCACAGAAGATCAGTCGTTTGTTCATGTCTGATGTTAAAACTGCTGATGTCCCGAGTCAGTAATTACTAATCTTCAGACCTGCCAGAGTAATAAGGTTGTCCACAGAGGGCTGTGAGTTTCATACATCTATTCATCCACTGACAACTTAACCTATTTGCAACTTTGTCGTCATGTTTTTCAAAGCTTTGTGTTGCTTAAAAAAACCCCAACACAAAATGTGTCCCTTAAAACAGATTAAAGCTGCTAATTAACATTCAGACTGCTTTGTAGATTCTTCAATAGTCATCACTTCACAGGTTCAAGTTCTTTTTGTCAGGTTTATTTGGGTAAACAGTTTCTTTCGTAGAGAAACAACCACAATTATCTCTGTGTATTTTGACAATGAAAATTACACTTAAAATTAAGCAAAAATCTAAAAGCCAGAATTTAAAATGGTGATGGGCTTTAAAAACGTGACATAAACAGAATGTCTGCGTTGTTTTTTCTCCCATTTTCTCCTCCCCAGGCATATATACTGTAATGTGTGGTGATATGGTGATCAATATGTCTTTCCATCCGAGCTTCTGTCAAATCACTTTGTTTCCGAAGCAGAACTGGAAAACCATTTGGAATTTTTCAAGGATTATCACACTTATGTTATTCAAGTAGTGATCAGTATCTTTTGGAAAATTCCTAATGTGTGCACACATAAATTCCTTGTGAAACTTGATTCAAACTTATTTTCTCTTAAAAAACCTTATCATGATTATTTATATTAGAACTATTTATAAACGTATTGTTTAAAAACATTAATGCCTTAAAATATTCCTCATTTTGAACATTTGCTTTTGTCATTGCTTTAAGTTTCATCTGTACTGTTTGTGTATTCAAAATCACGGGCTTGTACGTGCATGTGCTTGTGTATGACAGGCCAACTGCTGTGAAATTTACTGGGCATCTGGACCAGTGTTCATTATTGCTGATGGTTCTGTTTAGGAAGATAAAACAGAGAGAGATAGACAGAGAGACAAAGAAAGAGAGCTAGGGAGTCAGAAGATGACAGCAGCAGCATCAATCACCTTGTCAACGAGCATCCTTCACCACTTCAGTACCTGGGCACAGATGTTTGGCTGTGTGTGTGTGTGTGTGTGTGTGTGTGTGTGTGTGTGTGTGTGTGTGTGTGTGTGTGTGTGTGTGTGTGTGTGTGTGTGTGTGTGTGTGTGTGTGTGTGTGTGTGTGTGTGTGTGTGTGTGTGTGTGTGTGTGCAGATGGCTGCATACAGCTGTTAGACATAGGTACGATGAGCTACAACTCTGTAGCACACGAGGCAAATTAAAAAATCTTTCTTTCCTGTAATAGATCTTTAGTAGACTCTGGCTGATCTTTAAAGACGGAGCCTTCAGCATTCACAGCGTTGGGCACTGTCAGTGAACGATAGGTTCATTTTCTTAAGACTAGATATGTTTCATGATGCAGGGCTAGCAATTTCATCAGAGAGTTCTTCATTTGTCTGATGTATTTTCTCTGACAAACATCAGCGTAGGCAGGGAGCATACGTGAATCCCAGTCCCCGTTTCTGCGCGTTGAATATGTCTTTCTTGATACTCTGACCCCCTGCGGTTCGTCAGCGTCAGCCCCACAGTTTTTGTTTGTGGTTTGTATAGCAGCAACCCAAATGCCTTACAAAGGAACATCTTGGAAGAATCAATAATGAGTCTGGCTTCTGAAAGGGCAAAACAAGGACAGTGGTGCATTGTCATCTGTGTGCTGTGTCGAGTTATTAGTTGCAGCTGAAACAGAGTTCACGCAGATGAAGGCAAGTAAGCTCTGTTCGTGTGTGTTTGTAGGACTGGGTAACAAGTTTTGTTACTAGATCCAAAACCATCATTTTTTGATGCCTTATTTAAAAAAAGAAGACCCCACCAGTGTTTTCCCATGAAACTCATATTGTTCATCTAACAATATGAGAAGTTCTTAAATGATAAATGTTGCAGCAATTCAAGGTTTTTCTCCAAATATTCTAAAACTGACAATTATGATTTTGAAGAGAGAATCTGATCAGTGATGCAGGCAATCGCTAAATCAATTAATCAATATCTTCATGGGAAAATATTAAAATTAAAAAAGACTGGCTTAGCTCTTACTCCACTTTATACAAATGAAGTAAATCTTGAAAGCTCTGATTCTTTTGAAAAGGTTCTGGAAAGTAAGTATCGTGTGTTGAGTTAGACTTTGTCCTAGTTTTGAGGGAGGGGTGCTTTCTTCTTTTGTTCAGTTTTTTCCTGCATAAAGATTTGTGAGGGGAAAAAAACTTTTGAATATGCAAACAAACAAACTACCATACCCCCCTCTGCTTTTTCATTTCAATCTTTTCCTCCATTTCTCATTTTCACAGTTTTTTAGTTCATGGTGATTCATTTCAAAGTCTCTTAAAGAGGCCTGGGAAGCGAAGTGCAGTCTGTGTAATATTTCAACGTCAAAATCAGATCTGTTTTTGAAGAGGGAAGTATTTGAATGAAAACAACCAAAACACATATCTGTTGCAAATCTGGCATAGGCAGAATGTAAAAGGGGAAAGCCTGGAGAAAGTGTGGCATTTTATGCAATTTGACCTGGTATTTACAAGTGTGGAACACAAATTGCTGGAACAAAGCACTGTAGATACAGTAAGCTAAGTTTCATTCTCTCCATTACTTCCTCTGTCGCTCTCTTCCCCTACAATGTCTTTATCCGCCTCTGCCTCTCCTTTTCCTCTCCTTGTTTTCTCCCTTTCTGTAAGTTTGACTACAGCAAATGATTAAGTCATCTGGAAAGCTTGTATGGTCTTTTACTGTGAATATTGGATCAGTAATTTAGTGAGTCTAGTCAATGCTACAAGCATATGGGAGATATTGATAAATAACATGCTGTTCTTCAACCCCTCCTACACCAAATGCTTTGCTATGCTCTAAAACAATGTCTGGAATATCTATACACGCGCAAACACCTATGCAACAAGTGCACGCACACACACACACACACACACACACACACACACACACACACACACACACACATACAGATGCAAAACGCTGGCACATCTTCAGACATTTCTCACTGTCCTTTTGTGTGTCGTCTCATCTAGGGTTAGGGCTTCATAAAATTATACAAATCAAATCAAAACCAGAACAGACACACACGCACACACACGCACACACACGCTTGTACTTCTATCTTTGCGAGGACACCCAGTGACACTATGCATTCCCTAGCTCCTTACCCTCACCTTAACCATGACAAATAGATGCCTAACCCCAACTCAAAAGCTAAACTGGATTCTGTCCTAAACCTTAAAACCGAGTCTCAACCCCCACTCATTTCTGGAGGTCTAAATGTGAAATTAGTCCTCACAAAGACAGAGGTACAAGGACATACACAATGTCTTGCTCCCTCCCTCTTTCTTCACAGTATATTGACAATACGTACTGGCTAATCCAGTGTGTGTGTGTGTGTGTGTGTGTGTGTGTGTGTGTGTGTGTGTGTGTGTGTGTGTGTGTGTGTGTGTGTGTGTGTGTGTGTGTGTGTGTGTGTGTGTGTGTGTGTGTGTGTGTGTGTGTGTGTGTGTGTGTGTGTGTGTGCATGCGTGTGTGTGTGTGCTGGAGACAGAATTGGGTGACAACACTGGATTGCACCCCCACGCACTCCTCACTTGCTCTACATCTCCCAGCAGCCTGCGTGTCTCTCTGTGTCCTCCATGTGTTTTGTATAGGTGTGTGTGTGTGTGTGTGTGAGAGAGAGAGAGAGGGAGAGGGAGGGAGATAAGATTCCCCACAGTACACTGTACTCCTACGGTAGATTAACTGCTATTAATGTGGCTTCTCACTCCAAATGTACAGAACTTAAAAAGTCCTTTTTTGTGCAGAAAACCACATGAGGCTCCCCCTGTAACCAAAGACTTTCCATTTCTCTACAGCTCCACGCACCTTTTGTCAGCAAGAAAAATTTCTATAGACTTAGGTTATTTCTCACGATAGGAGTTCAAGGGTAATTATAAATCACTCTCTTCCAATATTACAGCAGGTGCCCCAGGGAACCACAATTACAACTGGAACTTTGTCTTTCTACCTTCCGCTCAATAGCAATAATTGCAAACTGCAAGGTAAAATAAATAGAGAAAAAAAACACAATCGCCACAGTAAGTGGAGTTATATAACCTGGATCAATGCCTCCTTTGTGTCAGAGAGTTTTAAGAACAATTTCTAAACAGCACTTGAACAATACGTTTTCTTTTTAAGTCTGACTACGTGTCCCCAGAGATGTTTCTGTCTGACCACTTAAAAACTCTCATGAAACTTGAAACTGAAATATCCATCCATCATCTGTGATACTACGATACATTATCACCTAAATTGAATCATTGAAACTCCCTTTACGGTGCTTAATGCCACAGTGATATCCAGGCTGTAAGTAAGTGACTGAGAGGGTGACGGTGAGTAGCTGGCATGGGTGTGTGTTTATTGTTCAGCTATGAATAAATGTTACACTTTCTGCAGCCCTCCCTACTCAAAAAACATTTATTTCTTTTTGGCTCTGGGGTTTTTAAAGGCTTTATTACAGCCAGAGGGCAGCTTGCATGTGTAGCGCACATAACAGTGAAGTCGAAGGGAATTCAGCCTGTCAGTAACTTGGAGGCACGAGAGATGGAGACAACACAGGTTGAAAAGAAGCGACAGAGGGTGAGAGAAGGGTAAGGGAGCTTTTACAAAGGAGTCACAAGATTTCTCATATTCAGGTTTCACAGGATTTTGTTATTTATTTATTTATTTATTTTTTAAATCTTGTTTAAACACAGATGAGGCATTGATGGATTGCTGGTGTGCACACTGACTCCATGCAGCATATTCTTTCATCAGGTTGTGTATGTTGTTGTGGTGGTGTGTGTCTGGCTTGTCCAGGTATGGGTGAATATAAGAGTGACAGGAAATATTCTGTGGTTGAGTAAATCCTCTTCAATCACCAGAATCCACTGAGTTCAATAAAAAACATGTATGTATTTGAGTCACAAGCAGAACTTAGGGTTATGATACTCATTACGGCAACGTATACACCCCGTAATAAGGGCAGACCATCTGGACAGCACAGTTTTAGCATGCCGCACTGAATTGCCCTTTGGACGGATGCCCTGTTCTCTCTCTCTCTCTCTCTCCTTTCCTCGCTCTCTCACTCTCATATGTCTTGCCAGGTTTGTTGTCTGAGCATGTTTTGCCCTAAAATCAGTCACTTCTGTGGGGAGTAGAAAGTTGGATTGAACTGAATATAGTCAGTTGCTCGTTTACTGAAATAGTTTGACAGGTTACTTTTATAACATTACCCAAATCATACCATAGAGCTCATGCAGACTTTTATTGTCCTTGTGTTTGAACATTTTTCATATCATTATCAATCACTTGACCCCGTTGACAGTGATCTAACAGAGGCCCCTGTCATGTGGCAAAGACACTGATGATGAACATCTTGTGAGTCAGTTATATTTGTCTGGGAGCAAAGCTTCTCATGATGTTGACTCACCTAAAAATACACAGGGGGAAGTTTGAGTGAAGTTGATGGAGACAAAGTCCTGACATCACCTTCAGGCTTGTCTCTGTTCCACTGGCTTCTCAGTCTCACATTCAGAACTTCTGTCACCTGTCTAAAAAGTGAGACATGTTCCTCTGGGTTTTTTAATCCATGATCT
Source organism: Scophthalmus maximus (assembly GCF_022379125.1). Taxonomy (NCBI): domain Eukaryota; kingdom Metazoa; phylum Chordata; class Actinopteri; order Pleuronectiformes; family Scophthalmidae; genus Scophthalmus; species Scophthalmus maximus. The sequence continues at coordinate 15,604,490 of NC_061518.1, read as the reverse complement.
TAGTCACATTGACCTACGCCATTACACCCATTGCTGTATGAAGTTAAAACCTTTATATTGTGTGTAAATGATGAAGTGTCTACTGTTAATAAATGGTTTCATCCGAACAAGCTTACTCTCAATGTCAATAAATCAAACTCCATTATATAAAAGAATCCTAATCCAAATACTTTTGAAAAGAATGTAAATTCTCAAAGTGCTACATGGGAAAAAAATATAAGGAATTATTGTAGATGAAAGTTTTTTTCTTTGATCCATCCTTCTTCTCAATGAACCCCTTATGATTTTATATTTCCGAATAACAATTATTTCAACATTGTTTGGAGCCATTGTATCTTACCAAATTGCTTACTAATTCAAACGAAGATTTGAGAATAATTTCACATCCTAACAGACGAGCTCCATCTGATCCTCTGTTTAAAAGATGTACTCTGATTTAATGTGGTTTCTTCTGATCCAGATTTTACTACACTGAGTGCTTGAAATGCTACAGCATGCACAAGAGATACAATTTGTTCCCACACTTTGATGAATTCATTTCCATGTTTTGACGATGCGCACCAGATAAGCGTATATTTACAGAGAGCCAGCACAACAGACCAGCCTCTCCCAGAGCGATCTGACAAGCAAGGTTAGCGTCTTTAATCTGTCAATCTTCACACTTCCAAGTATTGCAGTATGAAGGTCTCAGAGAGGTTATGAAATCTTGGGTGGATGTGACTCGTACAGTTATCAAAGTAAGATGTTAACATAGTGTGTTTGCCAAAAACATGGAAACACAAGGACTTCTGAGGTGGTTGTATTCCTGCCATTCTACACAATGTGTCTTTTGGGTGACAGATTAAAATCTTTTCTGGGCAAAAGCTTTTTGCTGAAAATATTGAAAGTGTAATATGCTCTGCAGGGAATCTGTGGTGCGATGGATACGGTTGTATACATTCTCCAGTTATACTCAACCTCAACACATCACTTCAAAATCATCCCAAATTAAATCTGTCATCTTTACGCCCACGTTTTCATGAATTACATAACCATAACAATCACCACCACCATAAACCCAATCCAACTTGGAAATGCTCACTATCTGAATGGTGGAACTGTGTGAAATTGGATTGACATTGTTGTTGTTCTGTAAGACTTTCCCACTGCAACACTTTTTGGAAAGAAAGAAAGTTGCTTTCCCTCCATGTGATCATTTGTGGACTGCTTAATAGCAATTACCACAAGGGTACAAATACGGGTGCACTCCAAATTCAGGGTGGACTTGCTGACCACAGTGCTTTGCTGTATTTTGAGCTTTCAGTGTTGTGAACATGGCCTCGATAAACATAAATATATATTTTTTTCCCTATAAGACCAATATGGTCTCTAGTGAATGCAACAAAGCCCCAAATATAAAGATAAATGTCATATAAATATAACTAATCGCGCTAACCCCCCCCACAAATGAATATTGAGCCATACAGATGCTAATGTAATAATTCATTTCTGTCACGCTACAACCATTTTTGGTGGGATGACTGCCTTAAGTCAGTGTTATATAAACCACTGCTGTCAGCATGTTGTAAATCACACTGGTGACAAATGTCTGTGTATTTCAACGCTCGACTCACTAAAACTTTCATTAAGATTTACTTTATTTTCACCACACCAGAAATCGTTTTGTCAGTTCAGACTAACGACAAAAATTCAACAACAAACTTACATGGGATTCTAGTGGCTTTTGGTTTTGTGTTTCTTCCTGCATTACAAAAAATACAAAAAACAAACAGCTACTCCCTTCACGTTCTCTCTGTCACTTTACAATAGCGACAAAAGTTCCAGTAGCCAAATTTGGGATTTTAATGAGTCACACTTTTGACAGTCTGCATAGTAAATCTGCTGTTGGAGGCCAGTGAGAACAGTCGAGGCCATCTATGATTTAACATGTCCTCAGCACCTCCCACTGCAGGCAGATGTAGCGCACCCCCTCACACCTACCGCTAGCTGTGGGCTTAAACTGAAGCAAACTCTTTGTGGTGCTGCAACAATTCTGTTCAATATGTATAATTTAATAGGCCTTGTGGTCCAAACTGGATTCGGCTCTAAATGAATAATCGGCTGACAGCATCAAAAACAAGCCAGCGCCGTCAACAAGCTGTCAAACTAAATAAAACAAACACTGATTCAGACGCTCATTTTCTTTTTCCTCTCTCTCTCCCCCTTCTTTATGCTCTTAATATTGGTAGTGACTCGTGCTCTGTGCTGCTGTCTGTTTACAGAGCCCTCGAGAAAATACCTACACACACACACATGTAAATGATGACTATGATCATAGGCATGACAATTTCTATTTTTTACTTCAGGTTTTGCCTCTCATAATAATTAAGAAACAAGGCGGGATTCTGGTAATAACATGAACAAGCAAGATGGTGGGATAATTATCTATTTATTATCAAAAAAAGCAGGCTATTCTTTACCTTTAAATTAAGTCATTTGTTTTAATTTTGGCTCTGTTTTAGAGTGAAAGTGTGATTACTTTGTTTTGCATTGTCAGCATTACCACCCTTTATTTGCCGAAAGAAATAAATGTTTTTAATAATGTTTAATAATTAATGTTTTTTAAAAGATAGAGTTACTGTTTAGATTCTGTTTTGAAAGCTGAAATTTGGTCCCAGTAAAAACCGAAAGAGAAAAAAATGGGCGGGGCAGCATTAGGTGAAAATAGGTAGGTCTCTTCACTTGGCGGCCATCTTGGAATTGTCCCTGGGCAGTTAATTTGGCCCAAACAATAAAAATAAGACCAGGCCCCGATCTAAATGAAGTGAAGTCAGGATTAACCATACTTATAAAACAGTCCTCTCTTACCAGGCATCAGCAAGAGTTTTTTGCCAACTGGCTGCCATTCTGTCAGACTGACTGACTGGTTCACAGACTGATTGGGTCCAAGGTCAGTTGACTAACTGACCAGATAACTGGCTGACAGACTTTGTGCTGGTTGAATGACTGCCAGGCTGGTTGATGAAATAGCTTCCTGGATTTCTGACTGAGTGGCTGAGATTGGTGCCGTCTCACAACTCAAAGCCAATAGGGCAGAAAACAGAAGCATCTTCAGGTGAGATCATCAATACCCACATATACTCTCACATGTGTTTTTTCAAAGTTTGGCTAGAGAGCTGTAGTCTTCCTTGAGTTGAGTAGAAGAGATACAAATGACTTTGGATCATTTTTCAGGGAACACATGCTTTTAATTTGCATCGACAAATATGTTGGTGTCTGGCTGTTCTGTTAACAACTTGCAGTAAGGTGGATTCAAATGTCTGGTTTGCTACCAAAATGTGGGAAAAGACATTTTAAATACATAGGATGCAGTGTTTCCTCTAGCATTTTTTTTCTGCAACGGGAGCAGAGCAACTCTACCCTTCTCTCGCTTATCTCCTCTCGCTGTCTCTTTCCTAGGGATGGTTATCGTTTGAACCTTATGGATTCTGATTTTGCTTATTGATTCCCGTTTTTATTGGAAATCGCTCCTGCCACAAGCCATTAGACTGTACAACACCTCACTTCTGTCTGACAGAGCATTCTGCACTCTGTGTTTAACACACATCCCACCACATTTTCAACTTCATGTCATCTTCTTAAGCACATCACCGGTAACTTATTAGACACTTGCACTAGTTTGTGTATAGTATAGTATAGTTATTCAGTTATTATATTTTATATTTCAATAAAGTAATATATACTTTATTGAAATATTTCACAGTAATTTGATGAATGATTGATTTGTTGTATCACTCAATGAGACTTGCTTCAATGTTAAAAGTTTATGAAATTTTTCATACTGGCTGCAACAATCAATAATGCTAATGGTCAATTAACATGTATTTAGGTTCCAGCGAAAACTTTAGGCAGCAAATAAAAAGTAGATGATTAAACACTTGTGACTCAGGAGAAAGACAGAGATTTTTACCTAAAAAAAAATGACTTACTCTCTGACCTTCACTGCTGGGGCTTTGCTCCTTTTCCTCTTTGAAATAATACAACATCACAACAGCATGCTAAGCCAAATACAACATCCATAAATCCATACCATTAATCAACTGAGCTGGTGAAACAGTTACAGGCTGGGCGGAAATTTTAACTAATCACAGGTTGAGTCCAACTGTTACCTCCGCTGAGAAATGTTGAGTGTAAATGTAAAGTTGAGCATGACACACACCTGAACAGGTTACAGAGAGAAGCCATACTGGCATAATGTTTTATTAGAAGAGAGGTTGTTTCTTATTTTGCTCTGAGTATTATGGGGATCCAAATCAACAGTAAATAAGAGAGAAACACTGAGAAGCTCAAATTTATTCATGTTATTTCACAGTGGGAGTCACTGCAGAGATCACGCAGCATTGTTACTACAACACAGAACAGCAATATTATAATTATTACCCGATTCTTGCTTGATTGGATCACATTTGCTTTTCTTTGCATTTTGATTACAGTGAAAAACTGGATTTGTTTACCTGAGGAAAATTAAAGATGAGAATCAGTTAGGTTACACTCCCTCAATCAATTACGTCATGAAATGAAAGCATTCTTACACTGTAAAAGGAATACTCAAGAGAACCATTCAAGTGGGCCGTTAAATTATATTTAGTTTGTCAGCACCTTATTGAAAAAATATCTTTCTCTTTGCTCACTTATCTTATTTTACTCTTACAATAGGCTTTAAAATAAATCAGCTTTAGGAGCTCCAAGTCCCCCTTAGAGGAGTTCATGAGTCATCTACGATCAGTTTCTCATTTATGTAAGTACCAATCTTTCTTCCATGAATCCATTCCACATCTCTCCCTCCCCCCCCTCTTCCTTTGTTCAGCTCTTCCACTCTCACTATCATTAATAGTTCAAAACAATGGCGTTTTATCCTCATCACAATAATTTGTTATATGGATGTGCAATACTGTTTGTTATTCATTTCATCTCACTCTTTCTTCTCCCACTGTGTCTATTCTACTATACACACATATGTAATATATATGATCTCATACATGTTTCATTCTTATATACTATGTAAACCCTTACTTACTCTTACTCTCTCTGGCAAGCACATACATGTTCATGTGTATCACTGCATACAGTACACATACACCCACACCTAAACGCAGTGTGGTTTAGGATGCTGCAGTTTATGCATCATCAGATGACAAGCCTTCAGCCGTCACGCTCAAATGAAACAGCAGTATGATTTACTGTATACTACTAGTAGAGAGTTAGTCAGGGAGCGGCAAAGCGATCCGACGACTTTGAAAGTCATGTAGTCTGAACTTTGTTTTTACTGGTCAAATCTAGCATCAGATTTGAAAATCTTTCTAAGTTTTAAGTTTCCTTGGGTGGGACTCGTGCACTTTTAGAATTCAGATGAAGTTACTCTCATTCAGTGTGGTAATCACAGGACAGCTGAAGCTGGCTGTTTTGAGTTCATTTGATCCTTGTTTTTTTGTGTGGATTTTTTTTGTTTTGTGGTTGCTATGGTTTGAGCCTGGAAATTAATGTTGTTAATTGTTGTTTTTCTTGTATTTAATATTATTTCATAGATCAGTTTCTAGATTTAAATTTAATATCAAAGCTATAGTATGCCTGCTTCAGTCCCTTGAGCTTCGTAGCGGCTCTTAAATTTTTTCTCTTTAATCTCAATGGGAACCCGTTCATGGTTACATGATTACTGTCCCTTTAATTGGCTAATTACAATAGCCTGTCATGTAGAAACAAGTTATGCTGGGTATGCCTGATACATGTGAACTGTGAGAATGTGTGTCTTCCCTCCATCCCTCCCTATTGCCATACTGCATTTATTTATTTGCTTATCTATTTTCTTCTCCTCTCTTTATCAGCGCCTAACCCCATCGCTCTCGCTCTGCCTCCCTGCTCGCCTTTTTCTTGTCTTTCGAACAGACTGTTAATTGTTGATTACTGCAGCAACAAAAGGTTAGGTGAAAGTGTTGATGGGATTCTGTTGTCATGGGAAGTGCTGAAGGCAAAAGGCACCATCCACTGAGTTTAATGATCCAGAACATGCACGCGTGTATGTTTAAAATCCTTGGCTAAATCATGCATGAATGTGGTGGTTTGTTAAAGAGTTGTGTGCTCTTGCTCACACAACTACACACAGACACACACACACACACACGCACACACGCACCCACTGTAGAAGATCGATGTGATCCAAAGTTCTCCGTAATGCCTCTCTGTCTCAATCTGTCATCCTGAAAATGACAACGTGCCGCGATCATACAGGATATATAGCTAACCACGAGCACACAAACAGATACTTTACAGACACAGATTAGGAGGCACACATGCAAAGAGAGGTGGCGACAAGAAGACAAAGTAACAGAAATCAAAAGGACCTAAGATAAGAACAGTGAGCTACACAGGGAGAAAATAAAAACAAATCCCGATGCATTTTTTCTGAATATTTCATTCCACGTTGAGCTGCCTTTTAAATCCTTCTTCCCCTTCTTGCGTTTTTAGCCGGCCCATGGAGAGAACATGTCATGTCATGTTAAACTTGCTCTGTGCACTAGTGTGTGTGCCTGTTCTGCAAGAGCATGTGTATGTATATCTGCCAGTGCTGTATATATGCGGTATAGATGGTTAAAAATGATGTCTGTCTCTGCATGATTTTTAATAATCACATTGTTTCTGCCATTTGTGTGTGCGTATTTTTTTTTTCTCTTTTTCACACGTTGCATAATAGCAACTCTTCAGGTCGGTAAAATGGGCACATGGAAACTGTTGCTATAGAAACACCAGAATAAAAGCACCCTCCCTGGTAACGACACAAGTTTTCATTTCTTCCTGTGAGATGGAAAAGGGGGTTTCTCTCTTTGTGCCCCCCCCAACCCCCACCCCCTCTCTCCCTTTGAAACGAGACAACAGTTTCTCCCTCTTCTCTCTCCATGTTCCACTTTTATTCTGCGTCTCACTCTCTCCCCTCCTTTCAACCTCCCCTCCCACTTCCTCAGAGGCCCCCGTTTCTGAGTCAAATGTACTGCACTCGCACACTTGGCCGTGACTGACGGTGTCGTACCCCGCTGTGCTCCTTCTGTTATGTTTCTCTTTATGTCATTCATTCAGTCATTGTTCCCTACTTTATAAAGGTACACTCTCCCCTCGTTTTAGAAACTTCACATGCCCTTGTGTGTCTTCCCGTCTGTGTGGTTGTCTGCCCTGCCCTGATTAGTTTTGCCCATCTCTCATTGTGTCCCCTTCACTTGTGCATTCAGTCTGTGGTCCCTTTCCTTAGTGCCGGTTCGTCTTTGTACCTTGTTTCAAGCCTGCCAGCAATTTCTCTGGAACTGGATTCAGTTTTCAGCATTCAGTGTTCCTGTTATGGTTTCTTTGTTTTTATCCGGGCTAGTTTACTTGACCTCATCTTTGTCTTCTCCCTGATGGATTCATCTGCCTTCACCTTTGACTGCTCACATGCACTGAACCTGTTACTTGGCAAGTGAAAAATTTGTTGAATCCAACTTTTGCTTCAGAATTGTGCCTTGTAGTCTTTTTTCTTTTCTTTTCTTTTCTTCCTGTGTGGTTACATTAGTTGTTCCTAACACAATTTTGTGGGTAATTTCATGACCACAGGCTGTAGCGCTCCGGCGCTGCACCTGCAGCGCTAATGCAAAGGAGGCTGGATTAGAGGCATAAATTATCGGCATCAATCATGAACAATCAGATCAGCTCCTCACATCCCATTTAACAGCACTGTGCTCTCAGCACTCACTGACATTTTGTAATGGAGAAAAGAGCCCGGAATCTCCCATGAGGAAATTGATGCGCTTTATCAGGAGGTGCAGAGTCTGACACCACAAATACACTCTATTCCAAATATGCAACAAGTGTGGATCCGTTTAGGCGCTAGCTCAGCAGGATTCATCCAAAGATGAGGAGTTTGAGCTGCTTTGAAAATATGCACTTTTCTTCAAATGATCTGCAGGAGGTTTTGAGTCTACCTGTTTTGCTGCACACGCAGATGGACACAGAATGTTATCAACTGAAAAGGAAAAGCCTAATACGTAATGCAAGCATGTGTAGGTGACAAATGCTAGTTTGAGAAAACACGTTTGATGATTTGGAAGTTATATTTTCTTTGAGTTTGACGTGCATCCTCCTTGCAAACTAAAATAAAAAATACATTTTCTGAAATGTGCATGATGTGCTCTTTTCCTGTTGGAAATGTTGGTAACAACTCATGTAGAGATAAGACATCCCATTTTCCAAAAATGGCTCTGTCTGTTTCAAACCAATGAGAAGATTACAGGCAAAAAAAGAAAAGAAGAGAAAACAATGCGAAATCACAAAGACATTTAGAGCATTTCTTTATCCTAGAACCACAAAGTGAATGGACACAAAACTGAGTGATCCACTTCGAATTTGAAATGTAATCTAATTCTTTTCTCACCCCTTGCTCTTTGTACTTCACTGGACTCCCCAAAGAAAGAACTTCCTGATGAATAGAAGTTGCTTTGACTTCGTGATGCGGCATGAGTTATTTTGTGAAAGTTGTCACTTTGTGAAAGGGTGTTGATAGTAGAACAAACTTTTAGGATGAAAATCTTCTACTGGTCTTAAACAGACTACCTTTATTTTTTTCCTTTACTCCGTCTGGCAGCCTCACTTTGTTGCATAAAGTCTTTCTCTTTCTCATCCTTCATTTTATCTGAATCTGCTGCTACAACTACGGTATTTTCCCTTTCTTAACTCTTCTTGTTCCTCTCTTCCTATACATCTCTCTCTCTCTCTCTCGTTCTCTCTCTCTGTCTTACACACAACCTGCTAGCTCATGTGAAACATCAATGTCCCTACAGATGAATAACAAAGCATACTGCAGTATATAGAGTATTAAACCCCCGGGGGCAAATATATAGATGCAAAGAGCTGCATCTCCCTCTCTTCCTTTCTCCTGTGCACTCTTTACCTCTCCACCTGCTCATTGTGTATTCATCCCCACCTCTCTCCTTCATCGTGTTTCTCTTTTTTGTATGCCATTGAATTAAGATTTCCTGGTAGTTTCTTGAAATATCCTCCTTTTGATCTTGTATTTAGCCTTTGTACCTTTTCTGCATCAGCCTTATACATATCTAAACACTCACGTGCTCACTTGCTCTTGCATGTTTTCAGCAATGCCTCTCCAGAGACCTGTGGCTGTGTGTCCATTACTGTGGTGGCCAGTTGGCCGGCTGACACACCTTGTTGGAACCACGTCCACGGGACAGCAGCTGCTGTGATGCCCCGTGTGTGCCGGAGACGCTTGCATGCATTTTAACAGAGCACCGCTACCACACACATGGAGTCATCACACAAATCTTCCAGCACAGCATCTCTATCCGTCTCTCTCCATCTCTCTCACCTCTTGTGTCACTCTCTCTCATATACATGGGAGATATAAAAATCCCACCGGGACCAATAAACTCAAGAGACAGGCACACAGAAAGAACAGGAACAAAGACCGAACGAGAAAAACAGCGATGGAGTGAAGTCACAGCGATGTGCTTCCCTTTCCTGGTAGCTCGTCCTTAACTCCAGTTAAAGCCTGGTTGGAAGATTAAAATACTGAGCCGTTTGGGATGTAAGTAATTAGGTAAATACTAGAATTGACAGAACGCAATCAATTTCACTGGAGAAAGGAAGCTGAATTATTGATAACGGAATTACTTCAACCTTTCTCTGGCCATCAGTTTAAAATGACTTACAGTGGATTAGGATGGTAACAGCCCAGGCTTAAAGGTATCATTCTTCTTTCACAGAGCATGTATGTGTTCTCTACCACTGCACTTCTTTTCTTTCCAGGAGTGTGTGGTGGAGATGTTTACTTGCCAAGAGCTTCAGTCTTCTCTGTTTTAACAAGATAATAGGTTATTGTACGTCCTGGGAGCAGCACAGACTTTACTTAGATACGCTATCAGAACATGACGAGACGGGCAGGTCGGACTGGGGCTCACTCGCTGGTTGCTGTTAAGCATGCTTACTTCAGTAGAAGCAAATGAATTATAGAAGCAAAACAAGCAGCAACATTGGCTTTGCCTTCCAAAGCAGGTCACTTCATGATTTTTACAACCATTTTGTAGTTTTGTTTTGGGGTTTGTTTGTTTTTAGTCCAGGGCTGAATTGAAAAAGAAGCAGTGTTTTATTTTATCTTTGAAAGTAATTGGCATATGAAAACAGGTCACATTCACTCAGATGTGACAAACACCCAGGTTATATAAGGTTAGTTTATCTGTCAGCTAAATACAGAGGTAAGAAAATAGCTTGGGTGAAGTTAAATTTGTATTTTTAATTTACATGTCTATATTCTCCAAGGGAAAGGGTGTTATATTTGTCAAGTCCCTTGTCAACTGGACCATGGCTCATTGTCAGTCGAGGTGTTCATTTCAATCTGGCTCTCGTATAAAGCTGGAAAAAGGTACTTGACCACTGAGAGCTGTTGTGAGTCTGAACAGAATAGAATACGTCAAATAAAAAAAGAAAAGATAGAAGGGCGGACAGAAGACCAGAAAAAAAAATCACTATTACCAGATTTTAATTATAATTGAAAGAATGATTTACTGTTGACATTCCACATCAATTTTTATGTTTTAAATGAGGTTTAAAAATGCCTCTGGCTGCAGGAGGTTTACGGGCAGGCAGCACTCATGGTCACATAACATGTAACTGTTGTCTCACAACGATGAGCTGCATGAATAAAATACAAATCATAGACTGCAATTTGCTTACTTAATATTATCATTGATTTCTTCCATGGTGTGTGTTTGGTGTGGTCAACTTCACATCTAAGAAGAAAACTAAGAAAACATCTGTGTCATTTAGTTGTGTCAACGTGGGTTATCTTTTTCCTATTCTTCTTCAATTAATGTTATTCGTTGTAAGTGTAAGCGTATTTAAAATAAAAATGGAGTCAGTCCCAACTACTAAGTTGTTATAAATAAAAAAGGCCATCACAAGTAAGGGGACTTATATTTCTCCCCGTTGTTGCCAGGTAATTAACATTTAGTAAAGCGTAACAGAATGTACATTGATGTGAAACCACTTCAGACATTAAAGACACTAAGAAGAAGGATTAAGGTGTCTTTAAGGAATAAAGCTGTGATGGATTATAGAAGAAAAAAACACAAGGAAATTGGTGATGTTTTTATTTAGAGAAAAGCTAAACCAAGTAACTCCTGCGCTCAGAGCAAATCAGGCTACTAGGCCGCGTTCATTTATTTTCCGTTTGCAGTAAAAACAGCAATAGCGTCAGATGAAACAAGCAATTGATTTCCACTGTCAGGGTGAAATGTCTTCATGGAGGACGAGAGAAATGTATAAGAAGTTAGAAAAAGAGAAGAAGAGAGAGAAAGCTCTGACAGTGGTCAATGAAAAGTGTCTTTCAGGTACTGTGGAAATATGTGTAATGACAGGGTGACCCAGTCCTCACCACAAGCTCAAGACTGAAAACATCTCAGCATAATACAGTTTACCACATATAGATACGCTAAATACACACACACACAAAAATCACATATATGATATAAAAGATTGCTTACCGTTGCTCGCTCTCAGCTCCCATTTTGCTTTGCTGACACATGTTCAGCAGATTGCTGAGTAAATGGATTCGATATTCCCACCTAGCCTTGACCGCAGAATATCCTAAAGGGTGTTTTTTGCTGGAGTATTTGTGTGTGCTGACTCTGTGCTCTCCCCATCACATTTACAGGTCAGACTTTTCAAGAATGCAAAAATAATTCATTGGGTTTTTCTCTTTCCCTTTGAGGCTTAGCGGACCAATATTTTGAGCAGACTGCCCTCTATTTTCTGCAACAACACTGCGAGCTAGTGGGGCCTCAGTGATTTTCAGTGTCACATCTTTCCCAGCGAGATGGCCCCGTGTATATCTGTGCGATTCCCCTTCACTGACTCCGGAGCAGGGCTACACCGTTACTAGGAAAGCTCAGGCCAGGAGATTTTGACAGTTTCGACCTCAGGAAATTCTGTATGATCGCTATGATTCCATGATCTATATTTTCATATTAACAAAACATCTAATTACCGTCACTTGCAGCGAAGTACTCAGACAATTGCCACCTCACTCTGTACTTCCTTTTATTCTACAAAGTGGAGGGTCTTGGTTTTGTGGCCAGCAACATTTTGGTTCACTGTCAGGGCTCTCATTATGTCCTGTCTGGCTGCAGCAGGCAGCTGTTTCCAGCGAAAACCTTTAAAACCCACAGGACCCACTCAGCACCAAATAACAGACGGACAAAGTTAGTGACTCGCTGGCAAGTGTAGAGGATTTAACAGCCAGACATTTCCTTCACAAGTCGCTGAAGACAAAATGAAAAGAGGGCAAATATTGGATTACATTCCTCAGGTGGTCATAATCATGACCTTAAATAAATGAGTGTTGCTCTATCTGCCTGATTTGTAAATAGACATATCAACTTAAAAAGGTGTTAAGCTGTTAAGCATTGTCTTTATTGTTTGTTTCTGTTGCCCCCCCCGGGTGGCATGAGAAGCAGTCATTGAAATAGGGACCTGCAGAAGCAGTGCATCTTAAGTGGTGACCCCATGCTTTGATAGCTATCACGGGACCTTTAAGCTTGACACGGTCACAGTGTCTGTGATCAGTGAAATTGGGAGTACAAGCACTTCAAGACAGCAGATAAGGACTGCTTCATGGCTAAAAAGACAGCTCTGCAATAAAGTCTCTAATTTGCAGGCACATGGAGAATGGACAACATTGTTGGGAGAAACCAAAGATCTTCCGAGATAAAGATTAAAGAATTAAAGCTAATGTAAGACCAGTTTTAGATCCTCGCATGTAAAGTTATTTTGCAGTGTCTAGTATCACTATTTCTGTATCTCCTGACAGAAATGATGACACCAACTTCTAAAATGTCCAAAAGCTTTAAATTGTTAGACTTAGGCAAACGGACATTTCTAAAGCTTAAGGGTTGTACCTGCATGGTCTTGTCTAAAATAGTCATGCTAAGGACTGGGAGCTCAGTCCTATTCATCTTTGGTTCCTCTACGTATTCACTGCGACATGTCTCGCTCTCCTTCTTCAGGAAGTGGGTTGTGTCATTTTAAACTTTCGACCCTTAGTTGGCCAATCTGCATATGTCTCTTTCATTTTAGCGACGGTGGCGACACGTTCGCAACAAGCTGTCGTTGGGGCAGTGTTCAGCACTGCATTTGCCATGGCTTCATAAAACTGCTCTAAGTGCTTTGGCATCACTGGACTGACAGCAGTTCCCAAAGCCCCAAACAAACAAGCTCGGGCTGCTCCGCGGAGACCTTTGAAGCAAATACAAATAATGGAATGACAGAATTTCAGCCCGTGCCCATGAGCAACCATGTCCACTGAGACGATATTATCTGCACTGAAAAATACATCAATCCTGATTTGTAAGACATTTTGAAAGATGCATTATGTGTAACGTCACTGGCCCAGGATGTGCACTCCATTTATTTTTTTTTCTTAAGTTTGTTAAATATTTGATTTCAGCGCTTCGTTTCAATTTGAATCCTGTGAAACGTCTCCTTTCATTCTACTCAGAACATGGAGCTGTTGAGTTGAGGGTTGAATAGGCCTGTCACGATAAATACGTTATCATTTTATCGTACGATAATGAATATGAACTCAAGCATTTGTATTGACCTCAATAACAGCCACGAACGTCAACAACAGTCCAGCAAAAACTCGCTGCTTCTGTCCTCTCATCTGTTCTCGTCGTATGATTAATCAATCACTGGTTTGGTCTATAAATGTCACAAAATATGGATTTGTAACTATATGTCTTCAAATTGCTTGTCCGAGGCCTAAACATAAGTCTAAAATTTTGCATATGCAAGAAGCAAGCTCACATGATTCAGTAAAAGAAATGGTCTTAAAATGATGATGATATTGTTTTTATCGCAATTATTTCTGGGACAATATATCGTGCAGCAAAAAGTAGTTATCGTGACAGGCCTAGGGTTGAAGGACGATTGATTACAGCGGCAGAGTGGTGGCTCCCCTCAGAACGTCAATCTGTTTATTTTTCAAAGTGAGAATAATGAAAAATTAAGATAATTTTGATGATAGACACACAAACACCTGCCAATACAAGTAAGCCTAAGTTATGTGTAGTTCTCGCCTGACTCTCACTCTGTCCTTATTTCGGTCTGTGTCTATCTTTGATCGCATCTCTCTTTCTTACTTACACGCACGCACGCACACACGCACTAACGCACGCACACAAACACACACACACAAACACACCATCCAATCTATCTATCTCTGCTATCTTCAAAAAGCATCCCCTGTTCCTTGCTGACAAAGCTTGGGATTTACTTTGGACTCAGCCTTGATTCTCCCTGTGTGTGTGTGTTTGTGTGTGTGTGTGTGTGTGTGTGTGTCTCACAGGGCATATGATCTATGTCTCTCCTCCATTCCTGTTGTTGTCATGGTGACCTGTGACTGTACATGTCCCTATCATTACCACTTGCTTCACTATTTATGAAATGTATTGTTTTGAGTAATTTTAATGTGCATCTAGTTTACATTTCATTTACATCTATTACTAAATATAAACTTAATAAATCTTGCATTTGAAAAACCAAGCTCTTTATCAACTTGTATTAATAAGTGGCATGGTAGATTTTCCAACACTGTTTGGTGGTTTTAAGTTAGCAAGATTTCACTATTTTACACTATGGTTACTGGCCAACACTAGCAAACTTTGTACTTTGGGTGAAGGTGGAATTGTAAGCAATTTCAATTTAAAGATATCTCTTTACTACTGTGTTTAAATTTACACATTTGTTCATGATGAAAACATCTCAAAACAAGTTACATTGACCAACTTTTCCGAGTCATGATGGTTGCAAAAAGCTCCAAAATGGTGCAAGTGTTAGCAGTGATCATTTTCACTTAACAGCCCTTTTCAGCACAGTTAACTGCATAGATGGGGTTTCATATTATTTTCCATAGACCTGCTTTTATCCCTGCTGAGCACCAGCTAAATGGCCTAAACACTTCAGTCTAACTGCAGTCCCATTTCCTTAAACTGTTTGACAGTGGGCTGACAGAGCACGAGGAATGGCAATAGGGAGACAGACAGACAGAGAGAGGTTGCGGTATTTGTTCTTTGTGTGATAAATATAGGAGGTGAGTGGGTGGAATAAAAACACTCTAGCAGGATAAGAGAGGAAACACAGAGAGATAGATATAATAACACCAGGACAGAGACTATATGACATAGCAATAATAACAGTGAGAAAGCGAGGAAGAGACGTGATGACACTTAGGGGGAGATGTGATGATACTAATACAGAGATAATTGTTGTAAAACAGGGATGGGGAGAGAGTGGGAAGGATGGAGGGATAGGGAGAGAGCAGGACAGAGGTAGAAGGAGGAAAGGGAGGAGGGAGTTGATGACAGAGAGCTGGGGAAACGGATACAGTAAAGAATTAAGCTGCAGGGAGATAAAGATGCATGTAGAGGCGAACAGGGATGGTGATAATATCAGTCTGATGAAGAGAGCAAGGATGGACACAGGGTTGAGGAGAGAAAGAGATAGAGGGGGAAGATGGAGAGAGATGGAGGGTGGCAGAGAGATACACATAATGTGGCAGAGACACGATGACTCTGACACAGAGTTAATGAAAACGAAGGGGGTGGGGGGGTGCTTGAGAAGAGGTGGAAAAGAGGTAAAGAGGGAAAAATGGATAGAGAGAAACAGAACAGACTCCTCTCTACTCCTCTCCTCTCCACTTTTTCATAGGCGGCATTGAATCACCGCAGTCAATAGTTCTACACAGCGTAACTTAGAAAGATGCATTTGATTTGTGGCCCAGCGCGCCGTGGAGGGAGAAGGCCAGCATTTGATTTATGAGCCAGGGACCTTGTTGGACTATAGCACTCCACCTCTGTGCCGCTTCTCAGCACCTTAAATTTTAACAATCTGTCTGACTGTTATGTAGATCTGTGCACTGACCCCATCCATTGCAGAACAATGCAGTAGTAGGGTTGTTGGGCAGAAATGATTAAGAAATAATTCATTTCTTCTGCGTTGGAGATATCTTACGTCCACATATTGTGGTAAGGGATTGAGAATCGAGCTGCTTCGGTTTGATTGCTAACATGTGGCATGCCAGTCGGGGGAATACTCCATAGATCTGGGGAAAATCCTCAAGCAACTGTTCATATCTGGGTCTTTTTATAAAGTGAACATACAACTTTAAACAGGGGGAAAGCCTTTAAGCCTGTAGGATATAAATCAAACAAACACACCTGTGGGATTTAGCCCTGTGTTTTCATGAAGACTTACACAGTGTGTTTGTGTGTGTGTGTGTGTGTGTGTGTGTGTTTGTATAGGTGTCTGCATCTGAGTGGACAGCCGGGCATATGACGGCATGCTTTTATCTACATGTGTCTACAGCTCCCTTTTCACATTCAACTTATAGACACAGGCATTTGTTTATGTCGCAAACACATTGACACTTTGTTTAAGTTTTTTTTCTTTTGAGCGTGAAATAAGGAGACTTAAAAAAAGTTCAGGTTCATTTCAGAGCTATTCATTAAAATGTATCTGTTAAATATTCAGAGGCAGCATGTGTTGGATTTGTATCGCCAGTATCACCAGAAGATGTAGTTGTACATCTCTCCGTGAATTGCGTGCCTCTGGTGTCAGTTGGTCAGTTGCCGTATCCACCCCTCTGGTCCCAACTAAAATATCCCATCCACACAGATTCACTCGAATGGAACCTGTGGAAATAATGACACCGTCAACCTCAGCTGTACTTTGTGTTTAGCTCCATAGTATCAGACATTACATTCAAACAAGCTTAACTAAGATGGTGAACATGGTTAACATTATACCATCACTGTCATTTTGATAATGTCAGCATTTATCTCAAAGCACCGCCGCATGAACATATAGAGGCCGGTCCGATCCACTGGCGTGGCTGTGTGGGCTTCTCTGTTTCTCCTCCGTTATTTCTTATAATGAGTGAGAGACTACAAGGTTTTGTTGTCTCGCTCACATGGCCAGCTGCTGGGAAGACTGAGCCATATGGTTTTTGGTCACGGGACAGTCACTTCGGCAGGAAAGCTACAACAGAAAAACACAAACTCAATCTAAGCATGTGAAAACTAGAGGTGGGAGAAACTCGCTCAACAAAGAGGCTACGCAAAGTAGTTTCTGCTGACGTGCCCCAAGTTTGTTGCTGTAATATAGCATCCAGAGGGGGATCTGGCAGCAGAAAAGACCAAAGACAGGAAGAGAGAGATGACTGGAGAGAAACTGAGAGACGGACACAAAGACGGCTGAGGGGGAGAGGTGAATTGGGTTGGAAAGACAGCGGAGAACAATCTGAAATGAATCTGGACACTCCAGATGGTTGGAAATGTGTGTGTGTGTGTGTGTGTGTGTGTGTGTGTGTGTGTGTGTGTGTGTGTGTGTGTGTGTGTGTGTGTGTGTGTGTGTGTGTGTGTGTGTGTGTGTGTGTGTGTGTGTGAGTGAGTGTGTGTGTGAGCACATGTACATGCATGCGCCTCTGTTGCTGCCAGCTTGTCCATTCGGACCTGTGTATAGGTATTTACGTATGTCTGTGTGTTTTGTATTGCTTCAGACAAACAAGAACATCTGGTATGTGCACAACGAGAGAGTTCTTATCTCATTTTGATCGGAAAAGAGAGAGAAACACATTACGAGACACACACACACACACACACACACACACACACACACACACACACAGTTGGTTGACTGGATTGTGATCTAGCAGATAGTTGTCTTTGGAGTGCTCAACACAATTCTGTACGTGTGCATGAGAGAGTGTGTTCTCAGTGATATAAGGTTAATAAATCAACAGCCATCGCTATCTGAGAAACAATTACCGCTGGCTTTCATGTTTAACACACACACACACACACACACACACACACAGACACACACACACACACAGAGTGTTTGCTACGCGCCCTGTATATTCTCGTTGCTGTAGGAGTAAACTGTATAAAGTGTTTCTGGAGGAGAGAGTAGCAGAAGATGAAAGATAGATGGGAGAAGAGAAGAGAGTTGGTGTAGAGTGAGTGTAGAGATTGTAAATGAGGGAAGAGGAGGGGAGGTGGGCTGTGCACACTCAGAGACCCCAGGCACTGGAGGATCCTTAAACCCTGATTGCGTAATTTTCTCTAAGTTCCCTTTTTCACATACTTTTTTTTTTTTTTGTCTCCTCTTGTTTCGTTCTGAATGGTTTGTTCCAGTGTTTTTTTTCTTTTTTCTGCCGAACAAACAATCAGCCATGTGTATGGCTTTCACCATATGTGTTACACATTAGCTGCTTATTTACTGATTTACTGCTTTTTCCCCTGAGTGAACCACACATTTAAAAGTTATTCATAAATCCTTCAAAACCGAGCCACCTCTATTGCCTGTTGTGTGTTTTCCTGTTGGTATGGCTCTTGTGAAGTATACTCGTACGTGTGTATCTAAGTATTCAGCAGCGACTGGCACTCGGTGGGAAATGAATAAATGCCTAAGTGCTGCTCACATAGAGCAGATAAAAGTGAAGGTTGTGGAAGAGCTTTGCCCTTTGCACCTCAGACATTTTGTATTGTATGACCATGAGGTTTCTCTGACTGTAAAACAAGTGCTTTTAATTGCGTATATATATATATTTTTTTTTTTACCTACTTGGCGATGTGTATTGTCAGTAGCAGATTAGTGTTTATGGTGTGTCTGCGAGTTCATGGAGAAGCCATGAGCTCCATGTTTGTCTATCCAGTGTGATGGGAGGACAGTGAGGGTTATGCAAGGGTTTCTGTCTGCATGTTTTAACATTTGAGTGTTTAATGCGATGTGATTTTATTGAGCGAGCAATGCAATCATACGGTGCATACTATTAAAACAACACCATGCAATATTCGACGCTTGCTTAAATGCATATGAGTGTATGTGTCATGCGAGGTTAATCTGGTCTGAGATCACTAGATCGCAGCCCTAACACCGACAGATTAAAGGGTTAGAGCCATGGGATCTAAATGTATACAGTGTGGACTCGCATCCAGGCACTTTGCATTAAATGCTTTACATGACACATGCTATGGTGTCGAGGGAAGCTGTGAGCCATGTGTTGCATTATGTCCGGGTTCCCTGTTACTCACTCGGCTTGGCACATATCTATATCCAGGCTCCGCTCAGGGTTTTATTTCTTTTACGCCATTCATTGCTTTATTCATGAAGGTTTTGGAGGACATCATTCGAAAAGAAATGTCTGGGCTTTCATCACTATATTCCGTGTCCTGATCTCTGTGCAGAATTTGACAAACATCGTAAGGCCACAGGCTAAAAATGACAATGTCTGTATCTTTGAAATCTTTGAAATATGAAGTATACAAGCCAGACATGATCTTTCATCTGACTTCTATTCTATCATTTAAATGCAGAATGCAAATTGGAGTTTGTTGTATTCTAATATGATTTTGTTTCATCTCTCTCTTCCAGCTGAATCTTGCGGTGGTGTAGTTCAAGGCCTGAATGGCACCATAGAGTCGCCTGGATTCCCCCACGGCTATCCCAACTACGCCAACTGTACGTGGCTGATAATAACAGGGGAGAGGAACCGAATCCAGCTAACCTTCGTCACGCTGGCGCTGGAGGAAGACTTTGATATTGTATCAGTATACGATGGACAACCATCGCCTGGCAACTTAAAACTGAGGTTAGATATTATTCTCTTATTTGTAGTTTGCTCTTCTTTCCTGTTTGTGTGTTACTCTGATCTCTGTCTTCCCTCTTTCTCATCAAACCTCTCTGACTTTCACACTTTCACAGCTCAGCTAACTCCCCTCCTCTAAACAAAAAATGTGACATTTGGACAACAGCACATTGACATTTTGGGCTTTGAATGCTTATTCCATTTAGATAGGAAATGACAGTGAGTCAGAGAACAGTGTCAGCTTTAACTTGAGTATGTTTTCTGTCAGATTTAATGAATAGTTGTAAAAAAGCCACCCATTCATGTGTATGGTAGATGGACAAAATACATTTAAAAAAAAAAAAGCTGATGCTTTCACATTACAATGGTCGTTCTCTTTTCTTTCTTTCTTTCTTTCTTATCTTATCAACCACTGTTATTTTGTGGTACCTAGTTAGTAGCTGAATGTTGATCAGAAAACTGTTACCATGAGAATATACACTGTTTCCTGTTTTCAGCTTTGAGTCATGTGCTACTGTGGTTGGCTGATGAAATGACACAGATAAAATCTCAATATAAGACCAGAGACATGCACAGAAATGATGTTGCTTGTCTGTCTTTGTTTATTTATGTTTTGATTCCAGCCGTGCAAAGTGTCAACTTTATTTCTCACGTTAGCATGTTATCGTCAGAATTACGGACTGACCACCTCTGGAGTATGAGTGATGAGGATTAGAGGATGTATTATTTTCATTTAAACTGTAGAATATTTAGTCTTATCTTCAACAAAAATTAGGTTCAATGTCTTGCTGCACTGCCTCGAGCTTATCAAGGGATGTTCAACATTGTAATTAAGGCTGCAGGGGCTTTGGCCCAGGAAGAATCATACCGGCCTTGTTCCATTTGCCTTCATGTATATGTGCTAAAGAGCATGTGGGCGGGGAATACAGGCCTCAAAAGGCCCACAACATTGCAAAAATGTTACTGCTTTGTAAAACATTAAGACACAGATGGAGCAGTAGTGAAACATCAATTGCTTTCGATATTGCATGTTATGTGAGCCGTGCATTTCAAACTGAGGTCCCTGGAGATCACAGAGAGTAATTCACACAAAAAACAACAAGGAGCAGCAGAAAAGAGAAAGGGGACATGGGCCTATAGATCGGCCAAAAGGTGTGATCTGAAATGATAAAGAAATGACACTAATGTCATCACAGCTTGCATTTTAGTTGCCACGTCCATACATTTATACCAGAGAAATTCTATAATATTTTTATTACTGCAACTGAAATTTTCCTAACCACTGATATGAGGTGGTGGATTCCTGCAATAATGTAGATACAGTATATCACAAAGAAGACAAAGAGTAATATTTTATCAAGAAGAGACATTTTTTTATCCAAATTATTAAATTGAATCTTAACCAACAAGGATAAATAGGAATAGAACAACTGTGACCTTATTGTGACATCCACATTCGTCAGACATGGAAACAGTCACTGTGATTTTTGTATAACCGAGCTCACTACGTTAGACAGCACTATGGATCATTCAAATCTTTGCTTGTGTAGGAACATATATGCCACTGATGACACAGTTCCCACTAAGTGAGCTGTAGTTGCAGTTGTCTTTCTGTTGTTGCAGAAAAAGACATAGAGAGCATCATCTACAGCACTGGCGACTGTAAACTGAAGCCTATTCATAGTTGTCTGCTCGTATGTGGGTGGTATAAGCTGGGAATGCTCCAAGTAGTGTTTGAGGTTGGTGGTGCAGTAATGGATAACAGTGGGTTGTTTCTTGAAAGCATTATGTTGAAGTTTTATGTGTCAGTGTTTGAGTGGAACACATTTGTTATTCTTTTAGCATAGAGGAGAATAGTGTAGACTGCAAAATATACTGAGTGGGTTTCCGTGGACGCTTACAGTAAATATCCCCATTAGGATTTAGTTGTTTGCTTCATTACAAGGCCGAGGCTGTAATAAACACTATTATTTATAAAGATATTTTAAATAAAATAATGAGCCCAAAAAAGTGTCAAAGTAATTCCAGGCTTTGGCAAAATTTCTAAACATTGCCAAGTGTTTCAGACTATTTGTTGTTACAGATTAACATTTCTTTGTTGTTATATTGACAATTTAGTTTGATGTATAATGATTATCTCAGATAGAGATAGGCTGGCTCAAAGGACAACTTCAAAAGATAGATTTGTTAGATCCTTTACTATGTTAATTTACAAATTGTCTTTTAAAAGGTCAAGTCCCAATATGTCTGTGAAATCAATACAAAATACAATCAAACTAAAATTATAAAAGAAAAGAAATGTTAGAATGAAACTTTAATGAATTATATTCCATCACTGATTTTGGGAAGAACTTTTGAATACTTGAATTTTATTTAATCATCTTTGTTTGCTTCTATATGTTTTGTCATTGTTCTGCCATTTTTATTTTTGACCTTTCTTTGTCAGCGGTCAGTTTCACAGCGGACATTTAGTTTAAATAAATATCTTCTCTAAAAATATGAATCTTCTTTTTGAGTTTTTACCAGGAATTCTCAGTTCGAAGCACCTTCTTGTGTTTGAAACCTTAATTTGCATGCATGTGCTCATAAATCTAGGCTGGGTTGACTTGATTGCGTTGCACCTCTAGACACTGCAGATGACACCATGACCAAGGCTAGCTTGTCCAGTTCTGCACCTCGGATCTCCCCCCATGTTCACAGTTGTTGTGCCAAAGCATGTTTCTGCTGAGAAAGTGGAAGCACAACAGTGAGCTGTCTGCAGGCCCTAAACAAAGTGACATGACAGCTGCACCACGAATTTCCAGTGCTGTCTAGGACTACAGCTATGGCGTGTGAAGGCAGGAAATTGAATTATCATTGACTCATCTTTGCCTGGCCCCTCTTGGCCGTTCTCATATCACCTGCTGCTGAACACTTCTTGAGATATTCAATGAGATATTTCCTCTCTCCAGATAAGTGCTGTTGCTTTGCAATTTTTGCTGTTTTATAAAATAACACTTGCTTCATTGCCCAATACTACGTGAAAGCAAACCAAACAAGTATCCAGGATATAACTCTTTTGTTGTTGTTGTTGTTGTTGGGATGTGGGAACAAGGTTGGGTTAGCTATTATGATAGAACTACCAATTCATTCATTTCTTTTAAAAATGATGTAGATTCCTACAGTTGAAAGTGATGTAGCAAGATGTGGAAGTCGCAGCTTTCCCTTGTGTTAATTGGCTCTGGAGTTATCTGGCACTCACATTATCCCACAGCGACCCAAACATACCAGGAGTATTTCAAATACTCTGTCGCTTACACGCCCTCAAATGTAAAAGATCACTAGAAGAGTGGCGTATTAGCTGCTTACAGAGCGCCTGGCCTTAAGTGCAGTGAGCCCTTGCAGTGAACCCATTCCCGGTGTCATTCGGATCAAGTGACTAAGCTGGGAGGTGCGGGCTCATTCTTTCTTCAGCTCGGCTCCTCTGTTGATGTTAGCACTTCTCTGAATGGTGAGGACATTACTGAGGACAGGCAGCATGGTGCTGAATTGAGATCACTGGCCAGTCTTCTTGTGTGCCCTTGGGGTTTTCCTGGTGTGTGTCACTGCAGGCGAAGCTTCGCCCCGGCTTGAAGAGCTTTCCCCAGCTCCAGCTGAGCATCAGTAGCTATTGGATCACACCCACCATCCCATCTTTGCTCATTGGAGTGTAACTTGTGTTTTTCCATAAAACATTTCACCCTGTCCATATAAGAGCGTAATCCAAATATCCTGCTGCTGCCCTGTCTGAGCGCCATCAGGGCAGCGGTCAGCTGGTTGACCTAAAACCCTCTCCTCCTCTCAGCTTCTGGCTGAGTGAGAGTATGAGACGTGCTGATATGAACCCATCAGACTGCCCACGTGAACAGTGGGATGAAGCCAAGAGGAGCTGACTGCCTTCTCTTTGTTCACATAGAGGAGCTCTGAAGAGGCAGGATATATCTTTCTTTCGCAGCCACCCCTCCAGCTGCCCTCAGACCTTGTGTGTGTGGGGGATGCTGCAATCTCATACGTAGAAGAAAGGCTGATCCGGTATCTGTGGCCTCTTCTCACCAGCCCAAGCTGTGCATCAGCAGTGGTAACTCTTCTCTATCCCACTCACTCTGATGAGTGATGTCAACAGTGTGAAAATATATATATTTTGGAGACTGGGAAGCTTTTCTCATGCAGAGATCACTGTCAGTCAGAAAGGTACAGAAGATGTCCAATCCATTACAAGAAGTTTTTTTTCCCACTTGGATAAACCCTTATATAACCTTTATGACATATATATATATATATATATATATATATATATATATATATATATATATATTATTAGTATTACTGTAAAGACTGCCCCCTCTTTGAATCTACTGCGGCTGTCTAAATTTCAGCCCACCCCTTTTCTACACTAATAAGGAAAGTAAAACTTTTCACTGTCACCACTTGAGCCTGCATGGGGGTGAGTGAGTGATACCCAAAAGATGGACTTTAATGCTTTTCTGTTTGTCACTTTCATGATTGTCAGGTGTCCTTGAGGCATAACGTTTATTGCAGAGGAATCGGTGTAATGGGCGTCTCTGATGTCATTTTTGCTTGTGTTAATTGTCTTGGGATCACACTCTGTCTGAGCATTTTTGCCTCATACAGGTGCCAACCAGGTGGGAATGTGTAGTTGGGGATGTGGGGATCAAAAGGAGTGTTGGGTCCTGGTGCACAACTATTTCATTTAAACTTCAAAAGATTTATTGTCTGGTGCCAACTGTGCTTTCTTCCTGGGATTGCTGTGGGGGGAATCATTGGCAGCGGTTCATATATCTGTACTGGACCCTTATGTTAATGCTGCAGGTCATTAAGTTGGATGGAAGACATGGCCATTGAATATGGAAATCGAGCTTCTATGTCCTCTAACACACAACAGCACTGTAACTGTAAGAGGCATGCAGATACAGAATGATAAGAAAGGTTTCTGAAAGCCCATGTAGGGACACCAATGTGAGACTGTCCTGCCAAGAAGAAAATAGCATCATTGTTGTCATGCCAGCACCTCAATAAAAAACAAGTGGCAAAGCCATGTAGTGGACATTCATTTTAGCGGAAGTAAAGTAATGGATATACACATGAGACCACTGTTCATTTCCTATCACCAGCTGACAGTTGAGCTGTTTTGAAGAGGATCGCTCCTTTACCTTATCAACAAGTTTATTATTGTAATCACGATGATGAAGCTCCCCTGATGTTAGCGGAATAGCAAGTTTAATGTCACATCATAAAAACAGTGGCAGGTGTCTGATATTAAATTGCCTCGGTGTCATCCTAGAGGCATGGACGACTAACTTATTTTGTCATTTTATGTTGAGTTTGGATTTTTTGCCAATGCAACAAATTTTACAAAACCTTTTGATTATGAGTCCCACTTGTGCCATTCTTCTTACTGTCAAATTAAAAAAAGGGATGCTCTCTTTGATGGTGCTGCTGGATTTCATCACATCATCATCTTCAAGTTATTTCTCAGAACCAGAATACATTGTTATAGAGTAAGGTCAGAGGGTACAGCAAGGCCATTGACATTCTTGTGGTTTTGTCATCTACCCTCAGGATCTTGTGTCAGCACCTCACTGTACTTCCACTGCATCTGCTGCGCATGACGTGTTTGCAGAAGTGGTTTGTCAGGCTGCACTTGGACCTGCAATTTCACAATTGAATCTTTACCTTTTTGATCCCTGTAGGATTAAAATATGTATAACCACAACTCCAGCAAACTGATGAGTACAAACATTTCTGCCCTCTTCAACCCTTTGTCCTGTTTTGAAAATTCATTGCTTTAATATCTTAATTATCTTGTTGAATATCTGCCATCATGTTCATGACAATGTTCATGCCACACTCTTTTGTTTTTTTCAATACCACTGTGTTGTTGGCAAACTCCTCTTCATACTTTCAGAAATCTAGTACATTCACCAACTTGGCATCTTCAACCCTAATAAAATATACAACTATTATTCTGTTTCAAGAATGAACAACATCAATAAACATGAATTCTTATGGTAGAAAAGCTGACATGGGGAGAAAATTACGATACAACTTAATTGTTGCAAACATCATCTAGATTTGAAATCTAATGACACAACCTCAATGGTGATAAAAGACCTGCAATCAAAAGAGGAACTGATTTTTATATTAGAGGAAATATTTGTGGTAAACACCTTTGAACTATTCACGAAATCAAGAAATACAAATTAATGGCCGCTCATTTCTTTTACAATTGCCAGGGTTCATGTTGTTGTTATTGCCAGAGAAATAGATTTATCGTTAACAGACTGCTTCACAATTCATCAGTAAGCACAACAGTGTTTTCCCTATATCCACCAAACAGCAATGCTACAATATTACTGCACCCTCTCTCTCTTTCTCTAGCTATATATATATATATATATATATGGTCTAGGCTAATCAAGTAGCTCCTCTGCCTTTTAAATCTGCTAATATTAAAATAAGTTATAAAATTTACATTCATTTTATACTGAGTAAAATATCAGTTGGTATCTTTTTTTACCAACAAAAATCTCTGTACATTAAAACTGTCTGTTTGAATTGTTTGAATAGCATTGCCAACTTGAATTTACCACTGTGCAGTTTCTACTTCTGTCATGGTTAAGATAATCACTGGGTGTAGACCATGAGATGAGAGCAAAACTCCACTGAAATACATGTTAATGAAATTATTCTAGGGGCGTTAGCAGCTACAGGACACGTCTGTCCTTGTCTGCAGTCTCTGCTTCTGCCAGCAGTTATATATTTTCACAGACCAACACAAGTTTAGCTGGAAGCAATACCTGGAAAGTAATAGCAACCAGCAGTTGTTAATTAAAAGTGCAGTTGCAGACGGAGCCCACCAACAAGTCCTCCAACTCATGCGACAAACTCAGTGGTATGTGGTAAAAATGACCAATGACAACCGTTTCCTAAAATAGCGCCTCTACCGGTGACATGCGGTACGCCACAAATACTTTTTTCACCTCAGAGCATCGTGGGCTTTGAATGCGTGGTTAATGAGCTTGTAACAGATGGGACATTGGGGTTAGTGTGACATGGCAGAGAATCTGCACGGTTACTTTACAGAATATAAGGAAATCCATTTGACGGACTTACCAGGTTCCACTGCTGACCTCTAGCGGCCGCGTACATAACTACCGCTGGAGCTCTGCGGTCTTTATAACGACCACACACGTCGCAATACACTGTTTCAAAAACCACATATGTTCCCCGTATGAGTTGGAGGACAGGCTCGAGCCAACACTATCCACTCACCGAGGAACCTGTCCAGTCAGATCCCGGATATCCTCACACCAGACCCAAATTTACCCCAATATCTGTCCTGTCTTACTGTCATCGTCACCAGTCACAATACAAACAATTTCTTACAAGGAACAGTGTCAGGGTCTGTGTGTGTGTGTGTGTGTGTGTGTGTGTGTTTGTGTGTGGAGAAAGCAGTCAAAAAGGTTATATCTCTCCTGTGTCTTTGCATGCAAACCATAGAGGGATGAGGAGGAGGCAGAGAAAGGTTATCAGAGAGGTGTTGTGTCTTTGTTGCATTGAGATGGAGACAGCGCCAAATCAAGAGAGTATTACGGAGAGAAAATAGATACAAGGAGAGAGAATGACAAAGCAAAAGGTCAAGGTCCATGTGTGTGTGTGTGTGTGTGTGTGTGTGTGTGCGTGTGCGTGCGTGCGAGGGAGAGTACATTCATAACCCCCCCCCCACACACACACACACACACACACACACACACAGACACACAGACACACAAGCTCAGACTAGACCCCGAGTGACTGCAGTGTAAAAAACACACTTTTCTGAGAAAAATAGGCCAACACTAGATAACCAGGCAATGGAACTAATCCAGGACTATCGCTAGGGAAGGAAGAAGAAAAGTGAAGAGAGAAAGAAAGAGTGGGGGAGGGATGAAGGTAGGACTATTGGGGGGAGAAAGGACAGAACTGTAAGAGAAAGTGACATAGGAACAGAGAGGGACTCAACACACACACACACAAACGCACACACGCAGACGGAAGATGCTAAAGCTGGTAGAACTAAGTCTCTCTGCGGTTGGTAGTTCTGTCCATCTGTCTCTTTTTTTAGTCTTGATAATTCTCTAAGATGCTTCAACTTGTCACAGGCACATCAGAAAGTTTAGCGCAGTTTTCACATTGCGATGTGAGTTGAGCGGCAATGTGAAGATGCATGGTCTCTGCCTGATAAGCTTTCTGAGATGGTTTCATCCTATAGTTTATCTATTTGTTGAACTTTCTGTCCAACTGAACACTGAAGTGTCAGTGTGGCTACCGTAGTTTAAGGCCTCGCTTTATTTGTCTATGTGGACTGCAGTGAAAACTCTACGGAGAACTTCTGTTTTTAATTATCAAACACCCCCTCTTCGAAAAGTTTGAAAAGTGGCTGTGAAAAGTCTGTAGCTTGCTCCTATTTGGAGGACGGCAGCTGTGATCAGCATGAAGTCACAGCAGTAACTATAAATTCCAACTCGTTTTGCAGGGGTCGGGTAAAATAAAGAATCAAAATATCCACAAAAACTTCCCTAACTACTCCCAGAGCAGTATCCACCCCTCTATTTTTTGTCTCAATGCGCAGTTTAATCCAGACATTTTGTGTTTGTCCCTTATTAATGCCCAAATACAGTTTGGCTGTAAATGCCGGGTGCCCCCCCCACGATGGTATGCTGTTCTTGCATGTCACAACCCCAGCACAGCTTTTTATGTAATGATTATTATTATTGAAATCTGCCCATTATTTTTGATCAATTCATTAATCATACACTTGATAGATACATTTCTGATAGATATAATGACTATTTGCTCAGCATTTATTCACAATGGATTTTTTTTTAACTTGTACTAGTATGGTAGTCAGGAGTATTTCGAATGCAGAAAAAAATGAATTTGTATTGCTGTCAAGAGTGAAAATGACCAGGAGGTGCTTTGGTCGCAGGGGCAGGCTGTGGACTGATGCTGAGTCCAGCTGTTGGGCTCGAGTGTAGGACTGATGAGAACATTTAGATCCACAGGCCTCCTGCCTTACCAAACACCTGTTACTGCTGAGACACAGCGGGGGGTGAGGGGATGCAGTAGGAGAGATGGTGCAACAGAAGGAGAAAGTTACAGGTAGTCCAAGAGATAGTAACAGAGTGCAGAGCGATGCCATAGGAGGAAGAGAGAGAGAGACAGTGAAAGGGAAATCTGTCGGCCAGCGGCCACATTTCAAGCTAAACTTGGCTTAAATTGTCTTTGAATCTTGATCACACGCACACACATGCACACACACACACGCACACACACGTCAATGCTTTTTTTCAGTGGTTTAAAGGGACCCACCTTTTCCCACCATCCAGTGAACTTAAAAGTCATGTCAAAAAGTTCTTATTTGAAATGCACACAAACCTAGCCCTTTCCTATATTTACTATTGCTATAATTTTTACTAATTTGAACAGAAAATGTTCTAAAAAAACAACACCCACACCATCTTTTTCTACCTATTCAATGTATGTACTGGATAACAAGCCTTTATATTTGGCATAACAATTAAAAGTGACAAATTCACTGTAAAACTGAATGTTGATAAATAATACATGCTGTCAACTACATTGTTGGAAAATGCTGTGTACAATTTGATCCCTCTCCTGAAAATATACATGAAGTCAAACGCTTGACAGCCACAATTCTTTTTGCCAATCCAGACTGTCGACATGGAGGATCTTTTGTGCCTGTTGGATTATGTGAAGACTAAAGGTGTCAGGCACACCTCTATTCACATAAACAGATCTGAGGTGGAACGTGTCTCCACCTTTAAATTCCTGGATGTCCACATCTCGGAGGAGCTTTCCTGGACATTTCACACCTCCATATGTTATTAAGACACAGTAATTCCTCTATTTTAAGGAGTGTGAAGAAATTCCACATGTCACCAGAGATGCTGATAAACCTTTATCGCTCTACCATCAAAAGCATATTGACCAGGTGCATCAAAGTGTGGTATGGCAGCTGCTCCATCAGTGACTGTAATGCTCTGCAGCGGGTTGTAAAGAGGATGCCCAATACATCACCTGTGTTCAGCTTCCTGCCAGTAAGAGCCCATCACATTGTGGAAGGACCCTTTCAGGAGAGTTTGTCAAAGTTCACACGAGTCGGTTTGAAGTAATCAAACATGTATTGATAACTGATTGATAAACTGCCTTTGAATTCTGGTATGTAAATTGGTTTCATAAACCTCATATACATGCATGCTTAACTACTTGGCTAATCCTTACTCTGATCTGAACCTAAATCTAACCCTCTTTACCTTAAAATATAATGCCTAATGTTATGGGACTTGCTCCATAAGGAAGACTAATGTGACTGACAAAATGGAATTTTGTTCCGACAACATGTGTAATACTTGTAACACAAACACACACACACACACTGTCTGTGATACTGCTGTTAAAATGTATTTCAGTCACATTTATTCAGATATCTGCAGTAAAAGTTTAATTTACCGTGAATCCAGATTAGGGCTTGTCACAGAAGTTTGACTTCAGTGAAACTGATCTGAGCTCCTACTTAAGTTTGTTTAAACAGTGATAGAGCATTGAAGCAGAGTACTAAAAAACAGGGTGAGAAAATACAGTGACAACAAGAAGAAAAGAAAGTTAAGAATAAAACTCCAGAACTCCCCAAAAGAACCAAAACAACAAAAACATAGACAAAATTCAACTTAGTAATTCAAAACACAGCCCGACTGGATACAGCAATCTTAATGACATATCCACTCGTGAATAGTTCAACATGAGCACAGGCCACCCAACATGAGCCAAGCATCACCTCACCCTGCCACAAATGAGTACATTTACTGGTACAGCTGCAAAAATGCAGTATTTCTACCTCATACAGCAAACTTTCTATGTGCTACAGTCTTACTACACTCGTGCTACACTGTAGTTAACTCGGGCAGTTTTATTCCAATTCGGGTTAACGTTGGTAAGTTTTTTGGGGGCTAGGTTCAGGAGCTGCACATTTTTTTTTTCTCTCTGTAGGGTTAGGGTTAAAGGTTGTCAAAAGGCAGGGTCACAGCATATGGACAAAATGTGAGCCTCATGCAAACAGCAAAATCAATAGAACCCTTTGGAACAGTGTATACAACCTTCTGGGAATGAGCAAAATAAGTCAAAAAACGTGGCCACCCATCTACCAAAATACCTTTGCAGAAGGCGGGGCTTTGCAAATCTTGGTTTTGTCTCATTGAGATGTTGTCCAGTCATCATAAATCTTGGTAGGTTTTGAGGCCGTGGTTGGGAATAGGCAAACCAAAACATTGACAAATATGTGTACCTCAAAACCCAGAGGTCAGACTTTCACAAAATGAGATGGGCAAGCTCTAGAGGCCAGTATTACGCAATAACTGAAGTGCCATATTGATTGGTGCAAGTGAGGCTTATTGCATTCTTTGCTCATAAATCAAGATGCCTTTGAGCAGTCCCGATCAAACTCGCTCCATCCTCACATCTCATGAACGGGAGACAAATGATGGAACTTTGAGTGCACATTGAGTGAAATGCTATAGGTACTTTGTCCACAGGAGGTTTCTTTTAAATACTGGGAGCACATTGGACGGTCTGCTTTAGTGATTATACTTTTAGGTTTTTGCTAATTTCCACAGAAAACATACTTTTAGGAAGTGCAGATCCGTTTTAAGAGTGGATTTTAAGTTAAAGGCCCTTGCATTTAAAATCACGGCTATTGTTGCATTCGAGACCACGCCCAAAAGTGAGGACACTCCCCTAGGTAAACTTGTACATCACTGCAGCACGGTGGGAAGAAAACACCGGATGGCAGCAAAAACAAAAATTTTAGCTTATTTCAAGTTACAGACAAAAGTTGTTTCTTTGTTTTTTTTGCTGCAAGAAGAGACTGAGGCCAAGATAAACAAGGTCCTGCGGTATATAGTTCTTGTTGCTGACCCCCCAGAGCTACAGTATTTGATCCCCAGAAATGAATAGTTACTGGTGTAGCTTGCTTGTGCACAAGTGCCTGACTTCTAGTATAAAACACAACAACAGAATGGTGCCTCTTCAATCAAAAGAATGTCCCAGTGCAGTGGGAAAAAAAAACATGTGGCCCACCTCACTTTTTAGATATTCATGAGAGTTTTGTCCCCCCCCATGTTTTATAATGAATAAACAATGAAACCCCAAATAATAAGCCCTATTCCTTCATTGCAGTCATGACTTTATTTCACTGAGGATTCACCTCAATATTAATGAGATTGATCAATAATTAAAGTTCCAATGGTGCTCTTTGTTTCCTTAGATGTAATTTTTTTGACAGTAATAAGTTTAATGTGCTGTCATCACATGAATTCTTAATGGCACAGCTGTTGTCACAGTTAAGAATGTGTCAAGTAATCATTTAAACTCTTGTTGCACATGCACACACTGACCTTGCAGTTCTACTTTGTCAATTTCACAAAAGTTAGAAATAGCAGCGGAAATAAAACCATTTTTTCAGGTGAAAAAAAATAAATCTTACCTGCCATGAATAGCGTTAACAAACGATTATGAATTGTACATTTAAGTAGAAAATAAACTCCATCATGTTAAATAGCTAGTGTTGTCAGGGTCATTGTCTGCAAAATATTCATGTGTCTGCTGTTGTACCCGCAGTCTGAATTACCTGAACTGAAGTAAACAATGACTCTCCTACAGCGAAATATAAGTAATCACATTTCACGTAATTATTTCCACTAAGAGGCATTGTTTAAATATCACCTCAGATGCATGTGAATGGTGATACTCAGAATTCACAAGGCAACAGTCAGATAACAGTCATTTCTAACTCTCTCTCTTATTTAGCTCTTTCCCTCAGGCACAGCAGTTGATTTATATTTTGTATTTCAAAATATCATACTTCATAAGATGTAATGTGTGCAGGCATTTAGACACAAGGCCCCGGGCACTCCTTTCCACACTGGTTGGTTGAATGACTAACTGGCTGGCTGAATGGCTGACTGTCATTTTTTAGAACATCTGAGCTGGCATGTATCCAGAAAATCTCCTGCTGTTTTTGCCTCCCTTGGGTGTTTGCTGAGCGGTAATATGGAATCTACACTTCCTGAAAATACAGATAAAAAAATGTTTGTTTGTTTCAGACACATCAAGGTAGAAAGGCTGGCTCAAAAAAAAAGCCAGAGCTTGAAATGCCTCCAAAAGAATCTTTTTTTTCTTCTACAGATACATCAAAGTACAGAGAGGAAGCGCTTTGATATCAGAGGCAAAAACCAAATGATGCTCTCCACTTTTCTATCTTTTCATTTTATTAATAGATCAGGACATAACAGTTTTTTTAATGCTTCACACTATACATTTTTTTTACCTAAATGGCTGACCGAAAACACCGCTTATCACAAAATAAAGAACATTCTTCTTCTTCTTCAAATATGAAAATATAATCAAAAGAAACTTCCTTTCTTTAGATTCTAGTTCTTTAGTCTTTTATTCATAAAAAGCTTTACAGGCAGGGTGTTTGTGACCCACCCGTCATATCTCATCTTCGGATAGACAAAGAAAGTACTGGTTTTATGTATATGTGGCAGAAAAATAACAGAAAATAACATGATTAAACAGTGTTTCCTTCCATCCATCATTCCAATTTATTTCCTTTGCTGTCCTTGAGAAGACTATTCTGTCTTAACCAGTTTTTTCAAATTAGATGACTCATCTATCTGGCATAATCATAAATCATCTTTCTCGGAGTTCTACTGCTATTTGTTCAAGTACCAGAGCAAACGTAAGACGTGCGGCCATAGTACCAGCAGTTTCTGACAACTTTGCAGGTTTGTGACTCAATCGATGCAACTTTAATATTAATATGACTACTTTGAAAATGTTCGTTTTTTATTGGTTCTAGGACATAATGTACGCTTAAGTGATGATTCGATCTTCAAGCACTTGAAATAATGTTTATAAATTTCACTTGGATTATGCAAATTGAAAATGATCTAATTCCTCACCTGGAA
The DNA here is from genome assembly GCF_022379125.1 of Scophthalmus maximus. Taxonomy (NCBI): domain Eukaryota; kingdom Metazoa; phylum Chordata; class Actinopteri; order Pleuronectiformes; family Scophthalmidae; genus Scophthalmus; species Scophthalmus maximus. The sequence goes on along the minus strand of NC_061518.1, from coordinate 15,570,710 downwards.
AGGAAAAAATGGCATTGCATTGTACCTGTCTGGCAACAAATCTCACCACTGGACAGCCAAAATGCTCACAGAGACATGAAAAGGCGCCCAATAGTTTGTCTTTCTTTGTGTTGGTAGAAAGACCCAACAGCACAGTCTCATATCTGCCAATGAGTCTGCAAGTTTAGCATATTTTAGCCCTGTAGCCAATTCTAGCATACCACCTGTTTTTGAGTTCATAACAAAAGAGAACCACAGGGTTACCACAGCAACTGAAGATGAGTTGTGATGGAGACTGACAGCTGACAGATTAGCATCACTTAGCTTGCCTTTCAACAAAATAGCAGAAAACCTCTCTGCTTGTTTCTCTGCAGAGCATGTGCAAGTTCTTGTAGACTCTTTTCTCAAACTGATACAGCAAAGGGAGAACAACTACCCACAGCTGTGGGCTTGTCCTCTTGGATGGATAAAAAGTAAAACAGGTCACCAAATATACGTTGGCAGCTGTTAATAAACCTGGGCGGCCTGCCCAATTGAAGTCTGTGTGGGGAAACACCGATTTGCTTCTTTTTGTAATTCAAATGTTTCAAAAGCATCTCTCTTTCTCATAGTCCTCTCTCTCTTCCTGTGTTACTCTCCGTTAGCACAAAAGTCATATCATGAAACTGACGTTGAAGTTTATAGAACAAATGTTTGTTTTTCTATCCGATTTAAATTTCAAAGAAAATTGG
>NC_061518.1:15477500-15565000 GCF_022379125.1 Scophthalmus maximus | reverse complement strand
GATGGCAGACACAAACTGTGACTGAGATCTAATGCCTTTGCACCTGTGTTTATAAACCCAGGGTGGTGATAGTAAAACGTTGAACGGCAGGGAGTAATGGAAAAATTGATGAAGCCAATGCAGGGAATCGGATGGATGGAGACCAAGTATTTATTCGGAAGCTCAATATGTTGAGGAGATTTCTGGCGTGTTACACGGATCGTAGAATGGTCAGTGTAGTGGTATCCAAAAACCTCCCTGTCCCAGTCTAAGCAGTGTATTTAACCCTCTCAGAATCGTGTGTCATAATCTTACAGACAGAATGGTTCCTTGTCTATCTCCATAGAAACCCTCTGTCCCTCTGTCTAAATATAATCTACACCACAGTGCATCCTTACGTAGCAACATGTGCTTCTGGCTGAAGATTTAACATTCCCTCTTTAACATGTCAACAAGCAGGACAGATATTTCCCCAACACGGGGTATATGAGATGAATAATGAGCAAGGTGAACAAGGAAACTACTGCAAAAGTATAAAGCTGGAATGGGAAGACTGTAATTATACATGTGCGATTTCCCAATACAGTGCAGTAAAACGTGACCAATGTCTTGGTCAGAGTCCTCTCAGTGTTGTGTTCTCATTGAAATGAAAGACAATTTACAGACTTTGGACATTATCAACATTAATATCATCTTTCTACGCTGTAATGATGTTGGTCTGAACCTGACCTCACATTGCAAGTATTAATATACTACAAATACAATACTACTATAATACTACAAAGTGTTGATACACTGGTAGTTTTCTGTGACTGCCATGGAAGAAACATCTTCATAATTGTGGTTACTTAGTGACAATCTTTCCATCTTTGGGTGTTGTTGCTTTTTAACAGTCTTTTCAAATGGGTAATCAGATTTGCCAAGAAACCCTGTCTCTGGCACATATCCATAACTCACATTCACAACTTTAAGCTTTTTTTTTGTTTTTGTTCCAAGTGTTCCACATTATTGATGGAAAAGAGCCAATGTCAGGCTCCGGGCCAGTTGTTAGCTTAGTTTTCCAGCATTGACAGTGGTGTTTATACACACTATATGTGAGTTTGACAGTGTGAGAGATGGAGAAACTGTTGTATGCCTTTTGGTAATTTTAGTTGGCCTTTATCAGATCGCGGTATGGAACTAATTGGAAATGAGGGGAACACTATGATTACACGGTCAGCAACTTGAATCCCAATGTTCCAAGGAAATCTTTTACAGAGAAAAGAAAAGAGAGTACTTTAGTCCGCCGGACCCCAGACCCTTGCTGATGCTGCTGGTAGGCACAATTGGCATTGCTGAAGTGCAGTTAAACCTCTATTGTCTCATTTAAAATTTGTATGCCTGCAGAAAATGATTACTCTAAATTCTTTTTATTTATTTATTTTTAGTCTCTACCATGTACTCGGGCTCCCACTGTAGATGTTGCTTGGCGGTGGAGGAGTGATACCAACTTTACTGTAATTCCAGGTGAAATGTTTTCTTTTCTTGTGACTGGAAAAAGTATCTTTTCTCAGCAGGAAGGCTGCTGCTCTGTTTATGGTCCAATGACTATATGTTCTCCCTCTTGTCATTTAGGAGCAAATCAGTGCTCTTATCACATGGGACCAACTTTTACAACCTTAATTTTTCAACCTGAGATCCCCATTCAATAAAACATTGTCCTGTTAGGGCATACTTGAAGCAACCAGTGACCCATGTTAGTGCCAGATTCACAGTTAGAAAAACCCTGGTTTACAACCAATTGAGATGTGGCTTGATGCCAGCTGCCTACTCACCATACCCTGCTGCCCTGCTCCTGTTCCTTAACATAGCTCAGACAAATTGGTCCCGCTGGGATTTTGTAGACCATTTTTGTATCTATTGTGAAATTATCGTGACTTTTCTCAAAAATTGCAAAGCTACTTTTTTAAATAATATAAAGATAATAATTCCAAATAAATGTAAATTGTAAATCAGGGAGAAAAAAAAGTACTGAGGCGGGATTTAGAAATGTGATTTGTACCCTTGATATATCTGTGTCATGAGAAAAAGACATATATAAGGATTTCCTGTTATAATTAGCATACTGTGAATCACAGCTGCTAGAAATACTTAAAGTTTTCATAATTTGCATTTTCTGACAAGAAAGTTCAAAGCAAAGGAAATGCTGTTCCAGTCTTGATGAATATACCTTCCACTCAGTTTCCGCTCAGCAAACCCAAATTAAATGCTAATTATCATTCAAGATTTTGAAGCCTGTAGTTTAGTTTGGTGCTCTTCTGAATACACATGATGCTTATTATGAAAAATATAATAACGCAGGGTAAATGAAACACAGTGTCCTCATGTCCTGAAAAGAACTCACATCAAGATAAAGCTCACTGTCCTCTTATTTGTCCTCCATGTCACTATTTTCTAAAAAAGCTTTGCATAGGATATTCTTGACTGTTGTACGAGAAGAAGATTGTTTAAGTATTATTTTTCAGATTATAATGCGTAAAAGTGGACTCCAGTGTTAATGTGGATTTGATTCCACAAATTCTGGGCTTGATAATGTTCACTGATTCTCACAATTGATTAAGTTTCACAATAGTGCAAACAAACACACACACACACACACACACACACACACACACACACAGGCCTCCAAACCTGCTCTAGTAGTAGTGTTGATTTATTGTGCGTGCGTGTATCTCAGTGGGAAACAACTCTGTCTTTACAAATGGGATCTGTTTGTCTCTCTGCCTCGATTTGTCAGAAATGTGTTTGAACCTTTGAAAACAAATCTCTTCTCTTCTACTAAACATCTCAGTAATACATTTAAAACCAGTCTTTTAAACATGTGTTTAAACAGGTTAGCTTTGGGCTATTGTGGCTAGTCTTAGGTAGACTGTCAAATTGTTCCTTAGCCAGGGGTCTACAATTAAGGCAGATAATTCACTACCTATAAACACAACTTATTCTCTTCATTAACTGTTCGCTTTACTGTGGTTAGAAAATAAGAAAGTTTTCCAAATTAAAACTCATATCTCCAAGATGCCAACCTCCATGTGTGTAGTGTAGGCCTAGTACATTTTTATAAAAACAATGTGTCCAGTAGGTTTTGAAAGAATTTCAGATGACTTAAGTCACTTGCGTTAAGGGTTGAAACACAGAGAGACTAATTAAGGAAGAATGCGTGTCTTGCCTAAAGGTATACTAAGATAGTAAGGGTACCTCTATCTGGCCAATTTTCCAATTTCTTAAAATTCACAACCTTCTAGTAGCTAAATGTGATTCGGAGTTGAATATTACTTCTGTTATTTGCATTTTTATATGTACTTTTATTGCCTATATGCTACTGTAATTATCTTTAAGGCCACAATCGACACCTAACGTAACTGAACAAACTACTATTAAAACCACTGAATTTGGTCAGTTATTGTTTTCAGTGTCTCAACCTCTTTTCAAAATTTCCTCCGCCTAATGCTCTCCCCATCTCTCTCTTAGTCCCTGTTTTCTCTTCAACAAGCACTTCCTGTCTATCCATTTGCTCCGAACAGTGTTGTGTCACTGACAGACTAGTGTTCCGCCAGACAGAGTTAAAAAATGGATTATGCCTCCAGAATGACGAGCTGAAACAAATAGCTTGAGCCAGGGACATGCATCTATTGTACAGGTGTGAGGTCTATCTAGTGTTGGTAAGAATAAGCCAAATGCTCTGCAAGACTATGGTGGACAATAGTAATATTGGTTTTATGAGTTTACATTCGTTCTTCACTGGTTTGCGTGTGACAGATTGTTTTTTTTCTAAATGTCAGAGCCAGCACATATGATGAAACAAATTGCTGCTATCTCTCAGAATAGTCATCTTCAGTGGAAAGAAGTATTATTTTTTAGAAGACAGCCATGTTGTTTTGTATTAGATTACATGACTCTGCCTGGGTTCCACAGTTCCAAATGTCATGGATTTCATGGGGGTCCATATTACATGTATGTCAAATTCTAGCTCAAGTTTTATAATGGCAGCATAGTATTTGAATAAGGTATGGCTGGAGTTAAAATGTCCCAACCGGTTTGACACTAAGGCAAACACTGAACTGGATTATTATACTGAATTTTACCTCTAGGTTTTGCGCTTGACTCAGCAGACGCTCCTGAGGGGGATGAGACGAAGAGAGTCCATGATGAGAGTGTAGCGACTCCAATCCACTTGGTGGGGGTAATGCACCTCCAAGCTGGTTTGCCAGCTGCCAATTAAACACCACATAAGATCAAGAAGAAGCAGCAAAGAGTGAAGCAGCACCACAATTGCCTGGACAACTGAGTGACACACTGCGTTTTAATTTCTCACAACAACCATTCAACTTTGTTGGCTTTAAATCTGAAATGTTGCCACATTTGCACTTTGTTCATTGAGACTACTACTACCAGTTTGCCATGTCTTCTCTAAAATGGGATCTTCATCATGTTGCCCGCCTCAACTTGGCAGTTAATTGCGCACTGGTCGTCCAAAACTAGCGGATCAGTTGGTCCTCAGCAGGGAGAAAACAACACAATATTATGTAAATTATAAGTTTGAATTATTTTCTGGAGAAGTTGGGGAAGTTAAATAAATATTACACATTGGATTACAACTCATAGCTTTCATCATTCAAATTTCACTTGGAAGTGAGATTTGGCCATATTGTGGGTTGTGTTAGAAACCCACAAAGAATATCAGTTTTTTGGGGAGTTTTGAGATTACCCTGCTGCATTCATGCTGAGTCTGACTGGTCACGGGTCGTTGAAAAACTTGTTTATGTTTTTCCACTTCATTTAGCCCTCCTATTCTAAAAACAATGACCTTCCATCACAGCCAGCGATTGTTCCAGCTTCACTATAGGGCAGTCTGAGGTCAAGTGCTTAGTGAAACACAATAATGCAGTCCATGCAAAATAAGTCTCGTCTTCAATTTCTCCGGTCAGGATTTTACCCTACAACAATCCTGTTTATAGCTTTCTCTTTACCTCTAAGATGATACGATTCCCAGGCTCCTAACATCACTCTTGATTTGGCTTTGCTAAGGTGTGATTGATACAGGTTGTCACAGCTAGATAACACTGCTGTGATAACACCCAGAGAAAAAGAAATACACCAAGTCACTACTGGTCAATATCAACATAAATCCTTATAGAGAAAAGGCAACAGGTCAACTTTAACTAGCAGTAGTTCAATAACACATTCATTTAGAAACAGTGGTATTCTGATAACCACAAACAAATGAGATCACCAACCTGAAGACCAGCATGGAGGCCGTTCAGGAACTGGATGTTAGCAGTGTTGATTTCACAGGCCACCTGGAATACTTTACGGCAAAAAATTAAATTGACTAAAATTTGGTAGTAAAAACGTGATATAGATGACTGTTTCAGTATTGAAGAGTTCAACATTTTGATTAAATTTTTTCACTACAAAAAGTAATTAAATTACTGCGTGGTGTATGCTATTGCCATGCACCTTATCCATCCTAAATGAAACAATGCCCGTGAGCAAGTGGAGTTATTTGACTCTAGTCTGCCACATCACTCACAAAAAATACCTTTCTTACTGCTAAATAAATCCATGGGACTCTTTTAATCATAGTTTGTTGTTGAGCTGCTGCCACATCACTCACCCAAATGTTTTTTTTATTTGGTATTTGAAAGCCCCCTTCCACCCATGGATGCAGCTGTAGCCCGAGTCTACCTCCACCTCAGGGGGAAGTTAGCGTTGTCGCCCCTCACTTCCTCCTTTTTCCTGTAGAGATTGACAGGGTCAGCCTCTAGATGTGAAACATCAATGCTGTGCTTATTCCACATTCACATTTAATCTATTCCATGAGAGTTGTCTGGCTGACACACAGAGAGCTTCAGAAAGCTTTTTGAACCAACTCTAAAAATGTAAAAGTTATTTAAATTTTCTGCTTGGTGGACCACTTGTGAGATCTAAATCAAAGAGTCAGACATTTAAACATCGAAACCAGAAGAGTGGAAGGACGGGCTAAAGGTCATCAGGCTTTCATCTAAATGTTTACTTTTGCAGTTAAGAAAGTCAACATTAAATTGGATTTTTGTGAACAGCTTCTATTGAAGTTGTTAGCTGAGGAGTGTGATAAATCAAATCAGTGTATCTGACAATAAATAGATGAAAAACAACATTTCAACGCCATCTTTAAACTCCATTGTAAAAAGGGCCAATATAAAACCTCTCGCACTGACTTATTTTCACACTACTATTTGGCTTGTATGGATGAGCAGTCTCATGTAATTCTCTTTTCAAGTAAAGGTGTGAAAGTTGGTTGAGCTGGATAAAGACCCATAGAGAGTTAGCGATTATAATAAACAGTTATATGTGTAAACATGTTAGTTTGTAAGGCGGAGTGATGAAGGAAGTATTCACATCCTTTACATTAGAAAATGTACTCTGATGTTACTGTAGTTTTCAGTTTAACTGTAGGGGTTTGACAGCACAGCCAAACTGATCCTGTTTGTACCTGTAACTCACACGCTTGGAATTTGTGAAATATATGTGTGTCTGTTTGTAAGTCAGAGGTTACCAAATGGAAACACAACAGAGATATAGCCAGGATCTAGAATGTAGAAAATCATTTTAACAATGCATTTTGTGGTTAAATGTTCACATCTTTTTTCTTCACAAACATCACAAACGTGACACATATTTTGATCTGCAAAAAGGAATAGTGTTTTCCAAGATGGCCGAGCATGTTGTCAGTATTCCCTCCCTTGGCATATTGGACATCCGCCCTCGAGGACAACCTCATATTTGGGATATCAAAAGTCTTTCCCTGGCACTTGTTTTAGTTCATGAGTCTGCCATTTGTGGTGCCATTTGTTGAGGAATGGAGATGTGTGTGCATCTCGCAGATTAGATTCTCTATTAATTTCATAGTTTTCGATGCTGATAATAAGCAAATGTACATCGTATGATAACCATCAATTTTAATATCATGGTATGCCGTGATACCTGGAACCATAGTAGTCAAATTAAGGGAGAATGTTCTGCTAAATTAATCTACACTAGGTATCACTGGCATAAAACGCACGTTATTGTGCCTTTCCACAAAATGAAAAAATAATGTTCATGCAACGACATCAGACATGCTAGCAAATAGTGCATATTTGTTTACATACCTTTTTGCCTGTAGCTATTGCTTTCCTAATTTCAATTATTATTGTGGTCATGTTTGGGCCCCAGTTACAGGGTCATTGATTCCAAGTTAGGAATGCCAATTTCCAAGTATTCCCAGCTGTATTTTCCAGCTGTCTCTCTTTTCATGAAAATCTTACACACCACTTTACCAAGATGTCCTGGGTCTCTGTTATCATATTATACAAATCTGAAATGCTGCCAATCTGCACCAGCTGCAATCTTTTGAGGGAATAACTCGTTTAGATTTATGCCAAGGTTTTTTTTTCTCCCTCTATAATCTGTGAAAGTGTGGTCACGTGACGATAATGAAAATAGCACTGATGCTGTTTTCCAATAGCATGCCCAATCTAAGGTGTGATCTTAGCATATAAGGGTCTGTCAACATGAGACGTGCCGACAGTCTGATAGACTGACAGAGCGAGAGATAGACTGTTAAACATGCTGATACAGATGGGCAGTCAGACAGATGGACAAAGCAACAGACAGGCATGCAAGCTGGCTGGTTGACTGTGAAGCTCGACTGTCTAGAATCACTGAGTGGCTGCCTGATTACATAAGCAGGTTGACTGGTGGAACAGTTGACTGACTGGATAAAAGTCACATAGTCTAAACCCGGCTGACTTATTTTTGCATAAATGTCAAACAGCCGTGGGATCAGGGTGCTGGCCGGCTTGGGATGGAAAGCAAATTTCAAAGAGCAAAAAAAAAAAGGAAAGAGAGAAGGATTGGAAGAGAGAGAGACACATGGCTACTTGAATACAGAAGAAACATGTCTGTGCATCAATACAGTGAAAGCTAGACCATTACTACTCATTACCTTTCTGACAATCTTGGCTGTGTGCATGTGTGTGAAATAAATACTCTATACTATAATTTGGTCCCTGCTCCATTCGAGACACAAATCACAGTGCAATTTTATTCCCAGAGACAGACACACGGAAAAAGGGGATGATGATGATGATGATGCTTGTGTTCAGGTTTACACATTGGACCTCATGGAGAGACATTCATACAGACATGTATGAGTGAACCGGGGAGAACTTGCAGTATTCACCAATTTTCTCTTATTTTGAGTTTCAGGTACGAACAAAATTTGTCCAGAGACTTAGTAAGTCTTCATATTAGTTTGAAGCATTTATAAGTAGAAAAATAAATGAACCTGATAATTTTGTCGACATTGTTCTGTTCAAATCTGCATTTTAAATGATACTAAATTCATAAATTTACTCACCGATATATGGGTCAGGAAGCATAACTTTATATGGTATTATTGGGACATGAATTATGCTAATATGCTATACTCCTGCACGTTTGCTCAAATACACACGTTACATTCATCATGTTTATGTGGGATATTTACTCACTTTTATGAAGTTAGAAGCTTTGGCTGAATTCTGACGTGTCATATTTTTATTAAAAAATGTGAAATAAATGTAATATGCATATGCATATGAAATATGTAATTGTTCTTGCACAAAGCCAATTTGTTTTGCATAAGTGTGCACATTTTTACGCCGCTGATGTATAGTATTTAATTATATGTGTAAACGATAAAGAAGAAAAGCTTGCTCCCAATTATTACATTTTTCCCATTTTAACATAATCATGTGAGGATGCACCTGCTGTTCCCTGTGGGCCACCACTGTGATGGGGTTGCACCTGTATCCAGTTGAAGGTGCAAGGAAAATGCCGCACACAGCCTGAAACTACCAATGACATAACATCCACAGTATCATAAACATATGTAAATAAAAATAATGCTAAATAGTAATAAAATGCTCATAAAAGATAAGATGGGGTGCAAGTTTTTTTTTATTTAAACTTAACACTAAATGTAAGCTAGCCTATATTTACAGTTATTACTGTAAAAATATCGACTGAGATAACTGAGAGTGATGCAAGATACTATTGTTGCTAAAATCTCATTTACACCTGTATGAAGAAAATAAATGATTTTCTTCACTTCCCTTTTCTCCTTTTAGCTCTTCTCACCTCTCTCAGTCTCCTCTCCAGTGTAATCAAGAGCTCACATTGCTTTATCAGTCAAACAAAACTGACTTTTCCTATCACATGTAGGTTTAACGTTTTAGTGTAAATTAAGGTTATGCGCCTGGAATCACTCCGCGGTTAGGTTGGTAAGTGGCAGAGATTTACTTTCCGAGAGGGGGAAATCACTCTCCTTTCTCTCTATTCACTTCAACAGCAGGACACCTGAGAGCATGAGGAGTCAGGAAAACACAAAACACAAAGGTCTTGGAAGAACCTGATCTCAGGCCAGCAGGAATCTTTATGGCTTCTGAGCCAGCGGTCTTCACCACAACACCAGCATTGCGTTTTATTGTCACATACTACTTTGATGTTGCCTCATTGCTTTCTTTCAGAAGTCAACAGTCAACTGTCTTGCTGTGTTTCACAGATGTATTTTTAAAGCATTTCTTCATGTTTTTCAGGTTGTCAGGATTCATGCTGCCATCCCCTATAGTCAGCAGTGGATCTATATTGGCCTTGTGGTTTACCACAGACTTTGCCGTCAGTGCTCAGGGCTTCAAAGCTGTATACGAAGGTAAGACCATGTGTGAGTGTGCACAGTGATGTATGAATGATGGTCATGAGACAGACAACTGAGGAAAGAGTGATGACAGATTTGAATTGCAAAGGGATTGGACCATGTGGGAAAATGGCTATGAATATTAAGAGGACAAGAAACACAATACAGTTTGTTATATGAAGTGAAAACAAGGCTGGACATGGCCTGTGTTTCTACACGTATTTTAAAAGTTTATAATTTTGGGCTTTAAAATGTCTAGAATATACGATTTTAGGTCAGGTCTTGATAATTGATTGGATTATGAACCTCATTTTCATAAAGTTGCATTTCCTTCAGTCTCACTACTAAATGGTTTTATTATATTGAAACATTTGATTGGAATTGTCACGAATACGCCCAAATCAGGAACCGTGGATAGAAGACATTACAGTTTTATCGGATGCCAAAACAAAAAACATAAAGCTGCCGTGAAAAGCCACCAGCATGTTCTTGCCATCTTCCGCATTTACATCGGCCCCAGCGCCGCCCAATTGTTAACACTGTACTAACAATGTTAACAATTGCAACTGGTCTGCGAACAGTATTTGGGTGTATGCCAATATTAAAAGCGGTGTGAAATAAGTCTTAAATTCCATTTATAAAAGTCTTGTAAGGGCTTAAAAAGGCTCAAATTTAACCCAGATTACAGATTGTGATACTGCTCTATTTAGGAATTATATTTTGTTCATCACAAAACATTAAAATCACAGGATGGTTGCAGTTGCCTGTTTCTGTTGAGTAGAGGATATCTAATCATTTGCTGTCTATAGGAATAGCCTGGTTTTGTTTTAGATCTGAATCTACAAAGAAGTTTTTTAATAGACAGTTGGTTTATAGCACTGAGAAATCGGGGTGAACTGTTGATCGGAATTTGTGGAATCAGCAATGATGTACATCAAACAACTTCCTCTGGACTCAAGGTGAAAATGCATTGCAGAGCTCTACTTCTGAATTATGATAATAGCTGTTCATGTTAATAGCTCTGTGTGGGGGCGACTGTTGGCTCGCAGCCCAGAGCTGCTATCCTGGTTGTCCCTCCATCAGGTGGGACTATACATTATATTTGTATTCATAATCTGTAAGTTACCTGTCCTGTCCTGTATTCATATTTCTATATTTCTGCACAGAGAGGTGCATATATTCACGTCAGCTTCATCGCTGCGTGTTGTATGAATGTTGTGGACAAGACTGCTGCATGTCAGAAAATGTTTTGCCCGACCTTTTGAAACACACACACACACACACACACACACACTTTCCATTAGGCTTGTGTAACAGTTAATCTGTGAATCATGAACTCTAAATATCAAACACAAACGTAAGAGCCCAGAAATGCACATTTACTTCTGTGTTTGTGTGAATGTGTTTGTGTGTGAGTGTGTGTATGTCTGTCTGTTATTGTGTTTTTGTTTGTGCCTGTTTCACCTTTATCACACTATATAATGTCTTGTGTGTGTGTCTGTGTCTGTGTGTGTGTGTGTGTGTGTGTGTGTGTGTGTGTGCGTGTGTGTGTGCTTTTGTGTGTGTGAATTAAAGCAAACCTGACAGCCATTAAACCCTTTTCTAAGAAGTGCTTTGTCTTTATTTTTTCTTTCCACTTTTTCACATCTTTGGGGACCTCTAAGTGTGTTTGTTGCCTAAGGAGTGTTTGTGTGTGCGTATATATGTGTGTGTGTGTTTAACTGACAGTTCTTTCTGGTAATGTCTTTTTTTTTATGTTGCTTTCTTAACACTTATATATATATATAAAATTATCTATCATCAATCTTGATCTGTTGTGGCATATGCAAGTTCCAGCTAACTGGTCTACTGACTACTTTATCTGTATGCCTGTGTGTATTACTGGAGTTTATTGGAAGCCAAGACACAAGTGACAGAGTGAACATTCCGATAATGAAAAAATAAAGACAAATGAAAAACAGATGTATATTGCAGATTTGATTCAGTATAAACAGCAGGGTATCGGAAGAAAGACAAACTGTGCCACTTAACACTATGGACTTGTTATTTGTTCAAAAAGCAATTATATAAAAAAGACAGATATTTTCAGCGACGTCAACATATCTCAGATATTGTGTCTGTCAAATAATGAACAACCAGTTCTCACAACCCACTTCCCTCGGCCCATGTTATATAATTTACCAAGACAGAGTCACTGTGCATTGAACATTGAAAAGGATGATTCCATGTGTGAAACAACATGCTAAGAGAAAATATGTTAGTCAGCAACGTGAGGATAATTTCAGTGACATTTCTGAGAGATTTGAAGGAGGGCAGCTTGCAATGTCAGTAGCTCTACTGAAATTGTTTGGGCATTGTTGCACATTTCGGCCATGGACGGTCTTGTTACTATGGCTTCATGCTGCAACTGGATTTCCTTATGGAATTCTTTTTTTCAATTCAATTCAATTCAGTTTCTTTTTTATAGCGCCAAATCATAACATATATTATCTAAAGGCACTTTACATAGTGAGGTTGAGACAAAAATTTGGAAAAATGTTAAACTTGACTTGTGATCCAACAGAAATGACACTGTTCCCACTCTTCACCTTTTTTTCTCGTCTACCTTGTCTTCTCCCTTCCTCCAACTTTCTCTACTGTTCGGCCCTGTCTTGTTATTGTCTTTAACAGCCCATCTCCCCTGTCTATTCTGCCCCTCTGTTAACACAGCCAGTTCTGTTAACAAATCTTTTCTCTATTCTTTTATTAAAGGAAACCAAATTGAACTATAAGTCTGAACACATAACTAGCTGATAAGACCCCGGTCGCCTGAGAGAGGAATGGATGGTGAGAGAGAGAGAGAGAGAGAGAGAGGAGGATGGGACAAATGTAGCTATAAGTGGTGGAAAGTGAGGCCTCGCTGATTAAAAAAAAGCAAGTATGCAAACCAGCTCTGCAAGACAAGATTATCATCAATTAATTTCCCCTGAAGCAGAAAGCGAGAGAGAGGAGTATAGAGAGGTGTGAAGAGGGAAGCTTAAAGAGAGAGAGGTGTGGAAAGAGAGTTGGCTGGGAATGTGAGGGGAGAGTAGATTGACAGGAGGAGTGGATTTTATTTCTGTTTCTAGTTTACACATTAGGGTATAACATAACTGGATTCAAGAGGACAAACATCCTACATCATTGTAAAAAGACAGACTTTCAGTGGCTGCCTGAGTACGATGCACTTGAAGTTCAGAGCTCTTGTCAATTTAAAAAAAAATTGCAATGGCAATATCTATATAGTTTGGCCTAAATGCTGTTTTTTTTTGTACCAACATTCAACAAAAAGTTGATCTCTAAAATAAATTATATGAGTTTTTCACTCATATTTTATCAACACTAATAGTGTTGTGTTTATTTTGTATTCAGATGCATCAGATTTCAGTGTTTTTGAATGGTAAAACAATAAAAGAAAAAAAACCTTGATGCATGTTCCTGCTGGAGCCAGAAAAGTGTTTAGCACTCATGGTGCCAAATGCCAAAAGTTATGAATATTTAAAATTAGTAAAAGATTTCCTTTCATCAGATGAGTTTCTAATTGTTGCTTAGCAGCAAGAAGCACTTCCAAACAACAATTGTCTCCCTGCTGCTTATACACCTTGGTAAATTGAATAAATTAATCAACAAATGAAACATCTTTCAGATTTATTACATGTGACTATTTATTACATTTCTAACGTATTAATATTGCATGTTGGGAACCTTGTCAGTGCAGCTTTGTTGTTTATCACTGACATTATAAAATGACTTTATAAAATATATTGTATGGGTTTATTAGGTTCACGAGTTCAATCTCAATATTTTTTTTTGTTAAAAATGAGTATTAATGAATGATACAATATGAATACAAAATGATGGTGAATAGTAATTAAATTCTAACAAACAGAACCTGTTGCATCTTATTTTAGTGACAAATGTATTTTTAATGGGTAAACGTCATATAAGACCAGTATACAAATGACCATAAAACAAATTATTTTCAGAAGAAAAAATGTCTTAACAATCCTCATTTAACATCTTGAATAAGAATACTATAGAACTGCTTTAAAGAACCAGGCCCATCCATTACAAACTGTGGCTGTGTGGGTGTAGGTGTGGGAGAGAGGATTATTCACTCCAACCACCACCTTTAAGACAAAGAAGACATCATAACGTCATCTTCAAACTCTCATATCCACACACACACACACACACAGATAATTATATGAATTGATATTTAAAATCTGGATGATTACGTTTGTACTTTCCAAAAGGAACCAAGGACAGAGATGAGTTGAGCAGCTGACAGTGTTGCCAAGTTTGCATTGCTAGCAACACTGTCAGCTGCTCAACATTAAAGACCCATGCATTCAGCGGACAGCTTAGTTTGGGGAGTGTCTCCCTAATTATTTTCTCATCCAGACTTGTTTCTTGTTTTTGTTTGTTTTTTATCACCGCAAAGCATTATTTCTGATAGAGCAAGTTGTCGCACCACACATTCTTCGTCGTGAGATCGTGGCAGAGAGGTGACGGGAAGTGGTGCGATAATCTTAACAATATCTTCTAGTGCCATTTATTTTTCAAAGCTTGTAGTGTGTGCATGTTTGAGATTATAGAGAAGAATATCTGCAAAGATTCTCCTCAGTGTGTGATGCAACCAGACTTCAAAATCGGTCAGGATTTCTAAACTCCTGTAGTCTGAGCCCAGCATGAAGAGAAAGAGGTAGGGTGAACATTTTTCTGTCCCTTGGCTAACTGCAGAGTTTCTTCTCCTGTTGAGGAACTTCTGTGAAAAACACGACTTGGAAACCCTTTAAAGGGACTTTGAACATGAAACACAGGGCAAATGCATACACTTAGAGTCTCTCTCTCTCTCTCTCTCTCTCTCTCTCTCTCTCTCTCACACACACACACACACACACATTCAAAACTGATAGGGATTAAATAGTGATCCCTCTGAAAATGCAGTCGAGGGACTAAAACATGAATAAAAAAGAGAAAAGGGGAGAAAGATGGAGGCAGGCCTGTGTTTACTGTATGTGTGTGTTTCATGTTCCAGCACGTGTTACAGGTCATGGGTATTTTAGTTTTTTTTGTCATTTCTTGTTATTATTGCAATGCTCACCATGTCCCCATGTGCAGTGTGGGATATTCTACATTCACTTTTACACTGCATTACAACATGTAATGAATGAGTGTCCGTGCCTGAATGTGTTTAGATCTGTAAAATTGCAGGAAGTTCATCCCCTTTGGTGTTGGCATTTCCTCTCTCTCGCTCTCTCTTTCTCTGACTCTCTGACTCACTCTCTCCCCCTCTGCTGTGCAGACTACTGTAGAATCCATTAGAAACACTTTTAGGAGCTTCTAAATCTTGCTGACTAGATGCAAGGCTTTGCACAGACTGTGGCAGAAGCCCTGTAGCCACCAACCACTGGACAAAATGCAAAATGATTGTAGCCTCCTGCTCTGGGAGTTTAGGTCCTTAGACACGATGTTACATATAAGCAAGATTTATTCATCTTGAGTTTTTCCCATGCCTGTAGCAGGATAGTTTTCTTAGTAGTCCCTTTATTTCACAGAACTGTGCCTCACTTAACAGCAGTGGGCTGCCATTACAATAAATTGGCATGTTGCCACTGAAAAAAAAAGAAAATTGTATATGGATTTTCAAATATGAGGTTTTTGTAATGAACCATGAAACCATGAAGCATTGCATGTGATAAAACATGCAATGCTTATTTTACAAACGACTTCAACTGAGAGTTTTGTTAATTAGTTTATTAGGTAGTTATTGTGGTTGGTTGTTTGGTTAAATTTCACTTTAAGTATTTACCACATTAGCTCTTGCTCAGCCTCCAGTTGACTGTCATTGTCCTCAGATGCACTTGTCATATTAACGGCGGCTCCTGAGGAGCTGAAAAGAGAATGGCTGATCATACGCTCCTCAAGCGGCTGAGTAGCATCAGAAGTTTACTGGACCAAAACAGTTTTAAAGACGAAAGCAACCACTGGATTCATTAAGTTCAGTCCCTCCACCAGGCAGACCTACAGTGACTGCAGAAAGCTCAAAGTTCAAAATATACATATCAAATGCAAGAGCTATGTGTGTTTGAAAAGATTTCCTGTTGAGATCCAAAAAATGCAAAAAACAATGGACTAATAGGGGGGGGTCCCCGGTTGCTGCTCTATATAGAAAGAACAATGAAGAAAGTATAACAATACAAAAAACATAGTTGTAATAATCATCATTCATTACTCACGTCCCTTTGTGCTGCCGCAACACCAAACATCTCCCCATAGATCAATACGGGCTTACCATATCTTACTACATGTGATAGTATTTGATTTGATATTGGAAGTATTTAGATAAAGAGTAGTGCGTATTTGATGAGTGAAAAATCTAAGTGAGTGAAGTAAATCTGTTTGTGTGGATTCCCCTTTATTATTCAAGTTGCTGTCACAACTGCTGAAGTCTCCATCCCACACTTTTGGAGGAGTGGTGGGTTCCATTGTAGATGGCCAACTTCCTAAATTCAATAAAAAATAAAAATCAACACATTGCTCCATTAGGTTCAGAGATCATCAACCTTCCTGCTCAGGCTGCTATCTTTGTGGCTGTAAAGAGAGATTTATTTTGAATATCTAAAACTTTTACCATTTGTGCTCACAAGCACCAGCCTTCAAACTGTTGTTGTCCCTAATCTCGGACATTAGCAATAAGTAACATGCCAGCAGCAGGTGTACGTGGCCCTTATTGTCAAGGAAACGGTAACAAATAAAGGTAATGGACCGTAGATGGATGATTTGGTTAGGTTTAGGCACAAAAATGTGGATACGTTTAGGAGAAGATCAAGGTAAGTATTTCCTTGATGTTAGAGGACCTTTGTGTCATGATAATAAACATGGAGTTAAAGGTCAAGAATACTGACTTTCTGTTTCAATCCCCAGCAAGTATCAGCATTTCTGACGGCATGCGTTTCTTTGGAACATAATGTAACTGCCGGTGTAGGGAAATACTTCTGGTCTGTATTTAGCAATTATAAATTCACAATAATAACTCCTTTTATTAGGTCAGAGAATTATTGAGCTTGTAGATTTGGCAACAGCAACAAAGACTCCCATCTATCTGAGAGGAAGTCAGATGGTAAACAAGTCTCAGTCATTCCAGAGGAAAATTAATTCATTTGGATTTCCTTTTGATTAGCTTGTTGAGGAAATGGGTTTCATACACACTGATGAAATGTGTTATATATACATGTAAAATATTAGCTGTTTGAAATGGAAATGGTTAAGATGACGGACATGAATGGGCTTGTTTTATATATAATATGCGTATGGATATTGCTTTGATGTATGTAATAGGATGTCTTAAAGTAGAGCACATACATGTAAATGAAAACATGCAAATGTACATAAAATACAGATTATACAATGTTCAGTGTGTATTCAGGTTCATAAAAATATAACAGTAATATCCCTTCAAATCTTAAGAGGAAACGCTTCTGCAACCAACTGGGACTGAACACACAGTTCATGCAAAATGTGGCTTTTTTTCCAGGGGGGATTTCAATGAGTATGATTATGACTGACATTTACTGCAATTCTCTGTTACCAGCGTATAGCCTTTTTTAGCTTGCTATCGACCTGTTATACTCCTATCAGCATGTGTGTGTCTCATTGAGAATAATAGGTTGGTGGGTTTAGTCAAAGCCAAAGGATTCAGCAGGGAAGCTTCTTAGAGCAAACATAGCAAATCATTAAAGGAAGGGAGGACTACTGCTGGATTTGTCAACTTGGATTGGCAGGTGCTGCTACATATTTGCAGTGTGTGCGTGCGTGCGTGTGTGCCAGAGAGATAAAGAGAATGAAAGAGCAACCGAGGGTGAGAGGAAAGGGAGAAGCAGTCCGTTACACCATTAACCCATATTGACTGGAACGCCATAGGAAGCTCTTCACTGTGGGAGTGTGTCATACAACGCCGTTGTTCCTGACGCCAGCAGTAGTCGGCTACATCGATCAAAGCAGCAATGTCAACTATCCTGCTGTGTATGTACGTGTGTGTATGTGTGTACGTCCGTGTGCTCGCGTGTGTGTATGTGTGTGTCCACGGCCGGGCATCCGAGTGTCCAAAGGTGATGCCACCATCATGAAAGCATGTTGTCGGAGCCCAGACGCACACTCTCTGACTCTCACACATACTTGCAGTGAGTGTTGTGAGTGGGTAATCAACTTCACACCATGCAGTCAAGTCAATAAGACATCTAAGTGGTTTGAACGTTGCACCCTTCGTGTGCTATTTTCAGTCTGTTTGGACTAACTGGTCTCTCAGCACACTAGCTATGAGGGCAGGAGTTGGGGTGTATGCTCACTCACACCTGGGAAATGTTCAGCACATCCATGGGTTGGCAACGAAAGATATTCGGACATAATCAGAGTTGAGTTAGGCATGCGACACTTCCTGCCAGAAACCACAGACTGACCTAAGAATTCGACAGCTATTCTGACTCGTGAATCTATGACCCCATCTTATTGCTACAATTTGCTCAATGAAATGCACAGGAAACGTAACATTCACTCAAATGCAAAAAATACCTTATCCTTTTTTTTGTGTTGTGTTGTCACGTGTTGCAGTATACTTAACAGGATGTAAACAGTTACCACCAAGCTACAGAATAAAATTACACTTTTCTTATTGTAGCAGGAATATTCACAATACAAGACTCACATCTATTGTGTGTTCCCTTCAAAAAGTATTCATCCATCGACGTTTGTCTTAGTCCAGTCTCTGACCAGAGAATAGGTCGGCATGAGGGAAATTATTTTACATTCCACATTAAAAGATATATGGGATGTATCTGGTATTATGAAGTGGGACCTCACAAGTTTTGATTTTCTTATCTCTTTTGTCCCACCAGTTACAATTCAATGCTGCGCAGTTGCACTGTAATAATCTAATGTGAACTGGGGGAGAGAGATACAAGATTTCTGTTGCACTTTCATATCTGTGTGTCCCCTTTTCATCCTCTATGTTTCTCTCTCAGATGATAAGCAGAGTTTATGAAATCAGTCAAACAATCTTCCTGACAGAAAGGGGCTAGCTTTCTGTGATTTAAGCCCCGCTCCCTCTAACTCTCAGTCATGCTTTTAGTTTCTGTCTGGCTTTCACTGTCTGGGTTTCTAACTCTGGCTCACACACCTTAAATCTTTAACACAAAAGTGCCACCCAAAGGAAATAGGCAGATTATTATTGTTATTATAAAATTGTGACGGTGGCTTATACAATGTTTCTGTTGAAAAGCTATGAAATGTTTCATGACTTGGACTGAAAAATGAAAGTCTCATTCAAGACCTAGTAGGGGTTCACACATTAGGATTATATTTTGACACAAATACCAAGTATAATACTTGCATTTCAAATGTAATAACCTTTTTAGATCTATTGTCATTTTCCCAAATAGCTTTTGTCCATTGTTATTTCCCAGGATTACTGTGTGAATATATCAAATTTGAAGTATTATTACCTCTGCCAAGAAGGTTATTAAACCCCTGTCCGTTTGTTTGTCAGCAATTTGGTAGAACGGTGAGCCAAGAAAGAACCAACATATTTTGTTTTGTTGAAAAAGGGGTGGATCCAGGATTTTTTAGATCACGTTCTTTAACATTGTGAGGCTTTTTTTTACATTTTCACCAATTTCCCAGGTAATAATTAATGTCTCTTGTTTAAAAAAACATGCATATTAATGTGGACTGAGTGTGTGCAATTTGGCACATTTAAAGGGGCTGTTGGTGGAGGTGTGCACTCTACAAAGTGTCATTCTAGTTCATAATTTCGTTATGAATGACCATTTTGATTCTTTGTTCACACAAAAAACATTTTTGCAAGTTCATGACATTTTATTTCTTTTAAGGTCCTTTTTATTTTACCTCAGCATCAGCTTTTGTTACAATGGTGATGGAAGAACAACACAGGCAATGCAGATAAAGGTGTGCTCCTCATTGTCAGGCTGTGATAAATGTACTGTGGTGATAAATGCAAAGCCTAGTTGGCCTTCTACAGGAAACAGCAACACTGTGGAAACCAAAGTGAAACTCCAAATGGAGTTCAGAGAGCTCTCTAGATCCTGCTTTTCAAAGTCTACATATTTTATTGAAATTAAATGCAGCTCTCACCTGAAGCTGAACTGGACATCTGTTCAAACTTTTTGTGCTTTCAGTTGGACTCTGATATTCAGTTTTTGTGAGTATTGCTCTATATTTTTATGCAGATATTAGGTCATCCATATCACAGGAATACAATTTTACCTCCACAGAAGTGACCAAAAACATGGCAGACTTCTATTTTTGAAACTTGGAGTTACTAATGATCTGCACAAATTATAACCCAGTATTTACAATACAATAAGGGACTTACCCTTATTGCGATTACAATAAATGAGGTAGTCTGTCTGGTGATAGTTTCTGATGATGTTCAGTGAGAGGCTGAGCTGGTTCACAGTCAGAAGCAATCACACAGACACAGTTGGCACATGGCAGATACTGTAAGTGACACGAACACACCCTCAGGAACACAGCACGCTATTGCTGGTAATAAACCTTCATTATATGTAAGAACAATTTAAAATACAAAGTACAATGAATACAGAAGATACAATATAACAACATATCTTCAAGTTTCACCATCATCAATAATTTCCAGTTTTTTTTCAGTGATACTTTCAGTGTGGTTTGTATTGTATTCTTGCCCCTTTAGGCTCTGGTACATGGTCACCTTTCTAATCCTGTAATTCCATGTAGCTCTTGGGCAGGTTTGTCAGGTACCTCTACCAAATTCAAAAAACTCTCAAACAAAAGGAAACGGTGAACTGCAGTCAACACTTCACTTAAAGTTTACGCTGTTCGTCAGTGAATCCACTTCACTGACTCTGTGCGTATGTTTTGCTCATTTATATGTGAGAAGTTCAGTGCAGTTCAATTTGATGGTACTAAGAACACATGGAGCAGAAAATTAGGTGCAGTATATGCATAATATCGTATGTACTGTATATTGTTCTATGCGATGTGCGTCTGCTGCGTACACTTTAGAATAACAACCAGAGGCCGATGCGTAGTGTCTTACGGAAACAGTGTTAATAAAACCTGAATATTTTGAAAGGGAAATGAGAACATGATAAGAAAGGATGTTAATGTGTGGGAAGAGGAAAGAAGGATGACGAGGGTAGATGGAGTGAGAAACAATGAAGGTTCAACAAGAAGCAAGAGAAGATAAGTGAGAAGAAAAGATGAGTTAAAAAAAAGAGGAGGGGAGTAGACCGGAGAGGAGAGGGGACAATCCTTAGAATACCAAGCACTTCTATGGTTGAGAGAGAAAGAACAGAGGAGAGGAGGGGTTGCAGTGAAAGATGGAGAGCGTCCACGGAATACCAAAGAGAGAATAAATGCTAGGACAGTTTTCGAGTAATTTTCACATTAATTCCAAAGTCTGAGCTAGAAGTTAAAAATAGGCGTAGGCCTCTATGTATTTAGTTAGCTGTAGATACTTGTAGCAAACCTTTTTCTTTTCTTTCTTTGATTGGTTTTGAAGTTATTTCTTTGTTTGTAACAATAAATCCACTATTTGCTTTTGGATGGAAGTAGTGAGAGAGAAGTGAAAAATGTTCCAGGTATTAAACGAAGAAGAAGTGGAGGAGATGAGATGATGAATGGGAGGTAACAACGAGAAGAGAAAAGAGAGAGAGAGAACTCAAGTCTTCCTCACTTGGCTGAACTCGTACCTTTTCCCCAAGATGCATTCTGTTTGAGATGTGTCTAAAAATAGAACACGAAACACAAGCACACCCAGAGACCTATACCTGTCCCTAGGGTGGTCTTACTGGCATGCACACTGTGTTGTAAGCTGCAGACACAAGGCATCATGTTGTCTCACCTTAACTAACTGTTTGTTTGTTTTTTTTAAATGGACAGAGAGAAAGAACAGGCGAGATACCGTGCAGGCTTAGAGAAGTAACAGACTGAAAGAAGTAGGAATAAAGAATTGGAAAATGCGAGCTAGACAGAGGCCATATTTGACATGAAATAATGAAATACCAGACATTTTAATACCAGTAAGGCTGCACTCATAACACACAAACTGCACTAGCTCATAATTATTGCCCTTAGAGTAATTGTTTGCATGCAATTTTTCTTTGCAGATTGTTGCCGCTGCATTTAAAACTTGAAACTTCTAATTTTGGTGATTATATTAGCAGAGTGATTACAAGTTCTTCAGCACTGTCCTTCAGCTGAATGAATGTTTTCCTCCGTTCACAAAAAGTTGACATTTTGGATACACACCTGACGGCAGGGCTATCGTAGCGTGATTATGCTTTTTACGCAGCATAATCGCTGAATGGCTTTTTCACTGGTTCATTTTTGCTTTTGTTTTTTCTCTTAATCACTGTACAATCGCGGTGTATTGTGCTTGTAATGTTTTAATCACGGCTGCCACCAGCACTTTTTTAAACATCTTATTGCTATCTCAGATGCTTTCAATTGTCACACCTAGAAAAACTAAATGTACCCCAACACACTGTGGTCCACGTTGTACACGCTTCAGATTTAGCCTTTACGTATGATATACAGTATGTTTGTTGTGTGTATGTTTCTTCAACACAGCTTGTGAACATTCAGGCCTTTCTTGATGTTTTTTTTTATTGTTTATTATCCACTTTGTTATTTCATGTCAGCTGGCCCTAAAGGCAACCGTGTGCCCTTTGAGCTCTTGCTTTGTCTGTTAGTAGTGAAAAACTACAAATACAAATGAAAAGAGGTCGATATTGCAGCTTCAAAGCAGTATGTTCTGCTGTGTAATCACACCTCAAAGACTAATCATAATCATGATCAAATTGGACATGTGTTGCCTGTGTAGCTTCAATAAACAGAGGTCACATGTTGTCTGAATTGTAGTACAAGGTTTTACTTCATACAGCCATGAAAATAGCTTAATTGCACTCGCAATCTGATTGCTACTATTACTACTAATAATATTAATAATAATAATAATGGTAAATAATTACATGATTGTGTATGATTGAGATAATGAGAGTGAATAAGATATAAAGCAGAGAATGCCCACGTCTGTGGTGCCCGCAGTCTTTTAGCTCTATTTTACCTTTCGCATATCTTTCAGAAACACCTTGTCAAACTTGTACAGCTCTATCTTTTTTTCCCCCCATCCCACTCGCTCCTTCAGCTTTCTTTTCATGGGGGGCTCTTGGTGTGAAGATAACAGCCTTGCTTTATTACCAGTCTGTATTTGTGCTATCAGTCCATGGGCTGTTTACTTTAACAAATCATGACTCAGCTCATGAACTGAAATGTACAAAGGTAGGAGGGAAGGTCCTGTACGTTGGTGAGTAGGTAGCTGTCCAGGAATACCAGATGTGACACATCTCATTTTCTATGAAACCGGTTTCTGGGAATGTGAAATATTTTTGGTGCCGATCTACTAGATTCACTAATCTTAAAGTATGTACATTCTTACATGATCATTATTGTTCCATGTCTACAGTAAAAAACACCTGTATTAAAAGAGCAAAGCTAACGTCAAGTATTTATTTATCATCCATAAACTGAAATCCTCTCCCTTCTTGTAAAAGGAAAAATGTAACCGTTTTTAGTTTGGATGATCAGTGTTTGAAGACATGGACGAGATCTATGTGTAAAATTAGTTGAGTTAGAAAAGGGATCATTTTTGCACTGCTGAGAAGTTGCCCTAACCCTGTCAGCTCCGGAAGTCCTACTGTGCACGATAACATAAGCTCAACTGTCAAAGCTCTGTCGTCTCAGTGTCCTGTTGTCAACATTCTCACCTGATTTTGGAGAATTCTTATTTTTTTTTTTTTTCCATCGCCGTGCGGTTGCTCTTTCAGTGTCCAGCCTCTGTCACTGCCAGTGGGTCATTATGTACACAGAAGCTGATATTACAGACAGATGATTTTTGAGAAGTTGGCTTAACCCTGTCAATGTCATTTTAAGACCTGGTATTCCTGTCATGGCACATTATGACAACCTGACTCTGTTGGTGGAATTTAATGTATTTAGGATGGGCCATATTAACGTTATTCTTTTTTTTTTCCTTTGTCATGTTCACCACATCATTGAGTTCAGTTTAGGACAACGCATATTTAGTGCTAATTTACAATACGTGGTATGGACCAAGGGAGAGTGACAGACGGGCAAAAAGACTGTATATAGATTCATGACCATGCAATTCTAAGGGAATATTTACAGTATTATAGAAACCATTCATTGGCAGATGATAAAATATGTCCAGCCTTTATCACGCCTCTGTATGAAAGAGGTTGAGACTCTGATAATGACCTGCAACACCTGTGTTATGAATCAGGCCGTGGATCTTTATTGCATCTCTCTCCATCATCTCCGGTCACTTCTCCAGTATGGCTATCTAATAGAGACATAAATTGACAAAAAACAAAAAACAACCATCAGAAGTGTTAGTCATACTGAAACATTAAACTGAAGAAAGAAAAATACATGTGAGAGTTTTCCTGTTAAATTACAAAATAAAACCTGGGTCATTGTATTAACACAGATTATAGACAGTTTGCTGATGTTTTCAGAGAAAGAAGAAAATGAAAACAGTGCTTCCCCTGCCATCATCCCCTTGTTACATTTGAACAATCCCCTTTAGTGCAGCTTTGGACACCCGGTCAGCCACCGAGCCAGCCAGGAGTCACATCCAGCTCTCACTATGTCCTGTCATTTACCAATCAGAGCTGGAGCCATAGCGGAGATGGATTTGGCAAACAGTAAGCTCCAGACAGAGTTGGAGATTTTTTGGCTCAAAAATCTATATAAGCAGTATTAGCATCTCCAGTGCCAAATCTCTGTGCATGTAGTTACAAAGCCATAAGTATTATCATCATTTAACCTTTTGCAAGTGACTGCTGTTCGCAAAGAAAAAATGAATACTTTAAGGTGTAACATTTTTCCACACTGTTACTTATATATATATACTATATATACTATTACTATAATGATATCATATCAGACCTAACATTTGTCTGATATACCATCTACCTGATAACATAATTTTTTTATGATCTGTGCTCAATTTTAGTTTTTGCACTGAGTCAACAAAGTTAACAACAAATTAAAAGTGTAATTAACTTCCCATCAATTACATGTTTAAAGCTGACATGCCCTCCCACTGCTGTGTACGCTGTGGAAAGTTTAATATATATATATATATATATATATATATATATATATATCTTTTTTTAAATTTTACGGTAGCAGAGCGGCAGGTCTCCTGCCAGAAAACTTATCTGATTACCTTAATAGAATTCACTACAGTGAAATTTGAACCATTCGCTCCATCTTCTTCTTGGCCAAAACTCACTCACGGGGCAAGGAGGGTGTGACGCTCTGAATAAATAAATAGGATCTCTGAAAGCACTCTGTCAAGAGTCTGCTCAGTGTTGGAAAACACATTTTAGAAATTGAAAAACTGTAATGCTACAGGCCTAAAATAGCCGCACACACTCTACAATCCTTCTGTTTTGAAGAAAGCTGAAAGTGAGTGTTAGATTGAAGACAATGGACCAGTCGCATCAAGACTTGGTGTTTGATCAGCGGGCTTAATTGTCTGTACAGCTGGAGAATTATAGAGTTAGACAACATAAAAGCAACTGTTTAAAACTGGCCTCAGGTCAATTGGCATCACAAGTTTAGTTTAAAGTTTGAGAAAAACCCTTCTGGAAGGATGAAGCCTCTCTCTCTCTCTCTCTCTCTCTCTCTCTCTCTCTCTGTCGATGTCTTTCTGTCTTCTTTCTCCTCTGTCTCGTTCTTCCTAATGCATCTGTCCGTCCTCACTACTAAAGGGTCATTCACGGTCAGACACATTAACAAGGATGGCTGCATGGACGCCCTCCTCATTGATCAAAACACACATGCACACGCACACGGGCACAACACACACACACAAACACACACACACACACACACACACACACACACACACAGTAGCGTGAGGCAAAGACATGCATAAATATTGCTCGATTACTCTCCCGCCTGGTGTCTCTCTCACTGTCTGCTTTATGAAACAGCTTCATAAAGCAGACAGTCCAGAAGGTCTGGACTGACAGCACCAATCGAGGATCCATCAAAACCACCTAGAGGTGATAGATGGCTGAACTAGGATGTGGATGATTTCTTCTGACCTATTTGTTCTTGTTCACATCAACACCCGCTTCTATCAGTCGTGCATCTCATATATCTGACGGCAAAATAATACTTCTTTTCTATTCAAAGCAATACAGGGTGCACACTTCACTCACTCACTTCACCTGTGAGTAAACGCAGCAAGAAGAATACTGTTATGAAAGTATATTTTCTTCCGTTCTATGTGTGTAGGCAGCGTGATTGAGTGTTTGGCTCTGAGCAAACCGTAACACAGAAGACCATTACTCAGTACTGTACCTGAACGCATCCTGTGTACTCAGAGCACTGAGGCTGCTGCTGCTGCTGCTGCTCATGCCAAACCTACTTAGCAGAGAAAGAGTTAGGTTCAACCAGTCATGGTTTTGAAAACCTGCAAAAGCACTAATATTAAATGTCGTGACGACTTATAGTGCAAAAAGAAAATGCCATTGTAAATTCACGTTATTCTTTATTTTCCTTTTTTCCCCATTATATATATTTTTTATTCAGGGCCCCTGCAAGGTTACACAGCCGTTCACATGCATTCCACACTTATGACCCCATGCATGCCTCCTGAAAATTGAATTAGCTCTTATTTGGCACACAATTTATTTTTAATGATTGGCTCCAAGTCTGTGAGCAACATGTGAATGAGCTGGTGATCACACAAATCACAAAAAGGGTTTGTGGGTCTCTCTGGGTGGATTTCATAATGCAAACCACAGTGTTGGACTAGAACTAAAAACTCTCATACATACATACATAAATGTATATGAATATTTTTCTATACCCTTCGATATTGTAATTTACTTGTGCAAAATAAAAGGTTGAACAAAAACAAAACTAAAATTCCAAGGCTACATACTGATTACAAAAAACCCAACAACAATATGTACAGTATGATCACTCATACTGTTTTGGTCGAGAGACTGAAAACACATTTGTAGACTTTCATCTGAATTTGTAATCAGCTATTTTCAGAGTGATTATTATTTCATTTTACTGTAATTATTCTGCAAGATTGTCTATATGTTTCAACAGATGCAGAAATGCATGATATTTTCTATCATTCTGTTCTGAATGTGTTTGTAACAGTTTTGACGACAGTGTGTGTTAAAATGTGCTGCAAATATGTAGTGTTTTCCAGTTGGTGGAATATGAATGAGAAACGAGTTCATGGATTTTGGAGAATGTGGTCATTGAAAGCATTTTGTGTGAAAGCAATGGAAAGTCATTCAGTTTGGTTCACAGAGACTTCTGTTTTACTGACTGTGTGAAAAGTTTTGACAATGTGACTTCCGTTTGGACCAATGCATGTTAGCAATCAAAAAAAAAAAACTGTAATGTGAAAGAAAGGAGGAGGAAAACTGTATGCATTGTACTGCTTCTCTCTCTGTCTCTTCCTGCCATTTGTCTTCAACATTCTGCTGTGGTTCATCCAAGCATGGGCTCACCATGAAACAAGTTGTGAGACAAGGGCTCAACGTGGTGTGTGTGTGTATGTGTGTTTGTGTGTGTGTGGTCACCAGTTGTGCCGCTTCCCATCCGATATACAGGTCACTTCCTTCCTACCCAAATGTCGCTTTCTCTCTCCACCAATGACTCACACACACACACACACACACACGCACGCCCACGCACACTTTGCACTTGTCTTGCCCTGGGCTGCATTGCGCATCAGCAGTTGAACTCCCTCCACAACTGGAGTGCAACAAAATCACTGACCACAACAGACTCATAAACACAACCTCATACACAGACTCACAACGACACAAGCACATAAACTGAAGCAGAAGAATCCTTCACTGACTTCGCTTCTCTCAGTGAAAGCTGTCAACACAGTCCACAGCTCTGCAACCTA
The DNA here is from genome assembly GCF_022379125.1 of Scophthalmus maximus. NCBI lineage: Eukaryota > Metazoa > Chordata > Actinopteri > Pleuronectiformes > Scophthalmidae > Scophthalmus > Scophthalmus maximus. Next base: position 15,537,224 of record NC_061518.1, on the reverse strand, counting down.
GTGGGAGTGTTAGTGAATCATATATTTGTGTTTGTTTGTGTGTGTGTTGGGGGGGGGGGGGTGTATGTGTGTGTGTTTGTGTGTTTGTGTGTGTGTGGGGGGGGTTTGTGTATGTGTGTGTTTGTGTGTTTGTGTGTGGGGGGGTTGTGCGTGTGTTTGTGTGTGTGTTTGTGTGTGTGTTTGTGTTTGTGTATGTGTGTTTGTGTGTGTGTGTGTGTGTGTGTGTGTGTGTGTGTGTGTGTGTGTGTGCGCGTGCAGTAACCAAACCAACAGATTGCCAGCAGTCGCCTGGTTGTTTTCTGCCTGCTCATGCAACAAATCCAATTCCAGCCAGTCAGCAAACCAGAGATGTCTATCTAAAAGAGTTCTGTCACCAAAGCCACTCAGCCCACAATACAATTTGAACCAGAAAGCAAAGCTTACGCTTTTATTTCTTTACAACTGGGTTCAAACTTATAGAAATTCTAACACCAGAGGCTTGAAATGCATCACATCAGGGCCAGAAAAAAAAAATTTGGTTATATATTTGGCTCTGAAACTTTTAGGCCAATAACCACCATAATGTAGACATGGCCGTGCAACACAGGAGTGTGTCAATGCTACAGTAAGCTGAAATTGTCTTCTGCTGCCAGGCTCTATTACCATGTTCTATGACTCACAGTCAGAGTGAGGTGAGTTGTTATTAATGATTAATCATGGTTTCCTTCATGACTAACATCCTCAACATCAGCTGACACAGTCATTTCTGATTTCAGTTGATGTTGTTAAAGTCTTTTGAGTGCTCATACCGTATAGTCATTACTGGAGAGTCTACATATGACCTAATACACCTTTTCCCTTCCCCTTAGCTCTACATGCATGTGCACAGTTTTACATAACAATAACTATGGAGCGCGCAGATGGGCGAGTGTGTTTCGAGTGGTTAAATGTCCAGACAACTGTATGCTACTTTCCACTCCACTGCCATTGTTGGCTCTTGTCTGTACACTTGATTGTAACAGTGCTTCACTTCACAGCTGCGTTTCTCCTCAGTGTGTGAAAGAGACTGGTTGGGATATGCATGCACAAACGCACACACAGACACACACACACACACACACACACACACACACACACACACACACACACACACAATGACAATGAGAGAATGAAGATGAGGCTGCGAAAAATGTTGAAACTTTCGCTGCAAGATGACATGCAAGAAAGAGAAGCAAAGGTGTCACTGTTTCCCCACACACCTGTGGAGAAAACCTAGAAATCCTGCTATGACATTAAAAGCCGGTGGCCATATTAATGACTCTGTGGTTGAGTCAAGCATGGCAGAGCAGTGCAGAGGATTTATGCAGACATGAATTCGGAAGGTTGGGGGGGTTCAGCCATCAAGTGCTCCACTGCAAACTGCAACTCTATTTTAGCCAAGACTCGGCGCACCCGCCACCTCAATTATTTAACTGCACGACTCTGTGAAAAGCAGGACAGGTGGAGAGTGGGACCGGGGGACAGGGGAAGAGAGAGACAAAAGTATGGAGTTTGGCTGGCAGCAAATCATGGCCACCGCCGCGCTGATGATACTCACGAAACTATCAGTGTATAAACCTCTTTGCTGCACTATATGGCAGCTGCCTGCTGAGTAAAAACATTCCCACTGTTCATCAAGTCAAGGTATCCTTCAGAGGAAGTGCTGAATCTATGATGAATAAATGTTATTACATATGCATGGAGAGTGTTAATATTAATGGCCATTTTGCTGTCAGATTGTTTAATATTCAGAGAGAGAAAGACAGTGGAGGGTGAGAGGTCAAGTGCTATATATAACAGAGATAAGTGCAAAATTAAGATGTATTCTACATACAGTAACACTTCATGCTAAATGTGTAATGTTTGGTATTTTCCATCGTTTAATCGACACTGCTCTAATTTGGGGATATCGATGTGCAGTTCCTTTTAAATACACACAGCCACCTGATGGCCTGCGGAAATTACTGGAGTAATTATGAAATGTTCCTCAGTGAAAAAAATGCAATCGTTAAACATGTGAAGGAAATCCGGTGGAGACATTAAAACTTATCTGGGTTTAGGTCATGTCTATTTCATGTTTTATTTCATGTTAGCCAGATTAACAGTAATTGTTGATACTAAACTGCTAAAGGTGCGTTATTCTTAATGTGGCATTTTTGGGAACTTCCCAATCAGGAGTATTAGAACCACACAGAGTTCATCCAGACACGAGACACTTGATATGATGAGCGATTAAATGTGAACATCAAATGACATCGGCGAGAGGTTTGAGGGAAATGTGACCGTTTTGGGGATTGAGAACTCAACTTTAGCACAGCCTTAAATTTCTTAGTTGCTGAGACTTGTCAATCGGAAATGTTTTTGATTAACTGTGAAAAAAAAAATGCATTCAACTGCCTCTATACAATTTCATGCAAACAATAAAGTATACATTTGATTATGCCTCTTGTCTTTGCTATCCACTTGGCTGGGTGCAAGGTGTAACGTCTGAAGTACTTTTCTGCCAGAAGCAACATTTTCTTAGACACTTACCTTCTGCCAGAACCCTGGCTTCTGCAATCTGTGTCTGATCTGTATAGCTTTCGACTTCCAACCTTGATCTTTGCACTCACAAGTTTTGAATTATTTAACAAAATGAAAGAAAATGACAAGATTTCTTCTTCTTTTTTCTGCTAAAACGCTGCAGAGGACCGAGGTTTTGTTTCGACATCAGCTGGAGCTCAGAATTTGAGGAGGAAAGGACCAGTAGAGATTTGCTAAATTATGTAGCATTAAAACATTTCTCTATAAAAGCCCCTTTCACACCGAAACCCCCCACTGATACTCACAGTCTGGCTTTTGTCTTGAGTATGAAAGGGTACAAACTAGAGTGGCAACAGTTAATCGATAAATATATTAGTAATCATCAACCAGTTTAATCGCCAACTGTTTTGATAATCGATCCATCGGTTAGAGTAGTTTTTATGAAAAAAAGTCAAAATTCTCTGATTTCAGCTTTTTCAATGTGAATTTTTTTCTAGTTTCTTTGATCCTCTATGACACTAAAACTAAATATTTTTTGGTGTCTGGACCAAACAACTGATCGATTTATCGAGAAAATAATCAACAGATTAATCGATAATGAAAATAATGGTTAGTTGCAGCCCTGGTACAAACGACATTCATTTATTTACGTATCAGTTACCGACCCTGCGTTCCAGCGTGTTGTGACATCCAAAATGACACATCAGGTGAAAACTAAATAGAACCGTAGAGCAAAATTCAACGGGAAACAATATCATTCACGACTCACTGCCATTTACAATCATGTTTTTTTCCTGCACGCTGCTTTCTGGGTAGAATTAGCTCAGGTATGTTACGTGTATGGAGTTATTGTGGTCCCAGTAATGTTTCTTTTTCTCAGAAATTGCTGCTTTTCACTCCCCCAGCTGCTGTTTATTTCATTTCCTTTCAATCTCTCTCCCTCCCCCCTTCGTTCTCACTCTCTCTGTCATCCACTCATGTCTGATGTGTCAGTCAGTCAGGGTCTTAGCAAATCAAAGTGTGTGTGTGTCATTGAGAACGTGTACATGCTTTTGATGTGTATGCGTGCAATTCTGCAATGTGTGAAAATCTGTGTGCGCGTGCTCTATCTAGTGGAGCCAGCCTTGTGTTAATCTGACGTGCTTGGTTGGCATTCTCTAGTTGAAACTTTGCATGACTCCATGACAATCTCTGCTTAAGCTGAAAGACAGGGAGAACCTTTTTTGCGTGTGCGTGTGTGTGTGTGTGTGTGTGTGTGTGTGTGTGTGTGTGTGCGCATGCACGCATAAAGGACAGCGACGGATAGAGAGACAGAGGGAGAGAGTGAAAGACAGAAGGCAAGAAAGTTAGAGAGAGGGCAACACGAATATTAAGTATGTGTGCATGAAAAGAGGGAGAGACAGTAAGCCTTTGAAATTTGTATTGGGGTATGTGTATGGGGGTTTAAAGTAGGCCATTGTAGGATCAAATCTGTGTGTGTGTGCGTGCGTGCGTGCGTGCGTGCGTGCGTGCGTGCGTGCGTGTGCGCGTGCGTGTGCGCGCGCGTGTTTACGTCTACATGTTGCATCCAGGTGTGCTCTGTGTACATGTTGTGTGCCCTCATAAATTCATTTTTGGTTTGGTTTTGGTTTAAGTCTATACAGTATAAAGTGTAGTCGTACTATTTAATAGCAGCTCATACGTTACAATACATGCAGTGATTATAATGTCCGCTCAGAGCAGAAATAGCCAATCAGTCATACATATTTAATATATTTCCATTAGTAATTAATGACAATCAGTCACATTAAAGATCCTTAAAAATGCATTTTCTGAAATTGAAAACGCCCATGAAACCTAACTGGAACACGATGAAAAGAATGCGAGCCACAGTGATAATTGTGACCTGTACCTGACTTCAATGCAAACCCCAAAAGTGGGTTCATGTGTCTGGTTTCCGGGTGTCGAGTTCTAAACTAAAAATAAACCAGTCGGCCATTCCTGTTGAAATTGTGTGCAAAGAAGGATGACAAAGGGTTTCACATATGGAGACTGACAACCCTAGTTCTCACCCAAATTCAAAGAAATCTCCCAGGAACATGATGTAGCCATATAAAAGCAGTCAAAATGAATCAACAGGAGGCTGCTAGGAATCAAAACAGAGGGATTCTCTTCTTGGAAGCATGGCTTTTTTTTACACCTGTAACGAGTGATGAGTTTTCACTATCTGCATGTCGACATGGTAATTATGGCGCCTCATCGCACCCCTGGTGTGAGGGAGGCAGCATGCCTCTGTTTAATTGCTCTCCAGTGCTCCTGACCACAGGCGGGATGTCCCAGTTGTTACCAAACATGCCTCTTTGATTGTGTTCTGGTGTTGGCAGTTCAAAAGATCACTCCAGTGAGTGTCAGGGCAGCATTTACACCGGTGAAGGCTACACTGCGTAGGAAACACGACAGCAGAATTTGTCATCCAATTTGTGACAGTTCTGGGGGTTTTTTTGGTGGGGGGGGGTTCTGTCCTCTACCAGCATTTACTTTCAGACCTTGAACCTCAATGCGAAAAAGCTTTATCTATTATTTTTCTTTCAGGAGGCAGCTTCTGTTTGACACAAAGGTGCTGTTGCTCTTATTAAGAGCAGAGGAATGGGATTTCCCCAAATCCTCCACCGTACACAAAACCCACACAAACACTGTCATGCCTCAGTGCGTCGATCGGTTTCAACTTAGCTAAATCTGATCCAGCCCAGTGCATGGCCCACGCACACAAATACACACACACACACACACACACAAACACACGCACACACTTACAAGACATAAGCAAGCAGACGTGAAGCGGGAATGCTTTGTAGCTTCATTAATTTTTAATGAATACAGACAATTTTTTTCACTCCATTGTGGCACATGAGTGTGTGTGTGTGTGTGTGTGTACGTGTGTGTGTCACTTTGGCTTTGTTCAGATTTTTCATTTTTTTGTGTCATACATGAGTCCGCCAGTCACACTAGTTGGGTCAATTTTTTTCACACAGTTTCCCTTTAAGGTTGTGTCATAGATAGAAGAAACAATGTCTGACGCACAGGAACTGCAACACGTCGTATGTGCAAGTCCTATTTTGTTGACCTGTCCATCCACCCCAGCCTTCTCCTTATATCGAGATGGGTTAATTGTGTGTATGTATATATATATATATAATCCAGTGAGAAACGACATCTAGTGGCAGTGATAATGCTTCATGAGTATATTCACAAAGTTAGTTCTAAGTAAAAGAGACGTGTCAACCGACAGCACAGGTCAAACTTAAAAGTCCAGCAATACCATAAACAAATAGCATTATGTAATCACATCGCACACAATTTGCTTCGCGTTTGGTGTGACTGTGAACGCGCCAACCTGTAAACTGCTGGTTATTACTGCAATTTTATTGTGAATCTATCCATAGAAAAAAAAACTGTGACCATGAGATTTTTTGAGCTAACAGCTAATTCTGCTCTCTGAGGTAACAGGCAGGTTTATGTCTTTGGATAATGAACGTGTTTCACCTGAAGAAGCCTCTTGGATGAGAGGTGAAACGGCTTCAGGAAACTACACCCAAGTCCAGTTGCTCCTGGTTCAACACCCTTGTGGATAACTAGGACCTGGATGAGAATTAGAATCTCCACAGACATCTCTTCCACCCATTATTTTTGCGATCCATGTAGTTTTTAGGCACAAACACAACTTTTCATGTTGATCCACCCCTTAAACTGTCATTAATGTGGGGATGCTCTCTGCCTCCTGCTGATGCGTGCATGTCATGATGTTGCACTGACACACGTCTATGCCACGTCACCTGACTATCTCCTCTCCTCCCATCATGATTGCTATGGCCACTAGAGGTCAAACAACATTAAATGAACTTGGGCTTGTTTTTGGAGGACCACATTTGTCCTCCGTTTCTCTATGGGATGTCACCCATTGTATTAGAAGAGCCTTGTCCTACATGTGAATAGATTGTATGTGTGTGTTCATGCTTATGTGTTGGATATTTGCATCTACACATCAAGTTGTTTACGGGAAGAGCGTTATGCCAGTTCACGCAGGGTTAAATACCCTTGCTGAGGCCCTGACGCTCAGCTCATTGGGAATTGAACTGGCAACCTTCAGGGTCACACAGACTGGATCTCTTCCTGGCCATTTTAAACGATCTAGATAACGAGCCCGTGGAGAGTCGATGAGTGAGTAGATTAGCATAAATTAACATAAATTAGGGAGGCAATTAATATTCTGTTCAATCTGTTCAAAAGTCATCTGACTATCTAGAGGGAAAGAAGGAGAGAACGAAAAAACAGGAAGATACAGGAGCGAGAGAGATGCAAGAAAGGAATCATGCCATGCCGAACAGTGTGCTGTCAAAAAAAGTGATCAGATGATATGATTTGATTGGTCGTTTCTGTCACCCAAGACAAAGGTGACGCTTATGAGGGTGTTACCACTGAGTGTATGTTTTTAGATCTGAGTTTAAAGATGACAGTGTTAGGTTTTGAATGGGTATTTCTCATACATTTCACCAAAACAGTACAACATAACAATAAAAGCCCTGAAAACCTATTTAAACCTCTACGGCAAAAAAGGGCCTCACATAATGAACATGAGCACGGAGGAATTACGACATTAAAAGAAATAAGATCACGTTAATATGAACACAACAGTATAAATTGATTTATGGTTGGTCCTTGTGTGTCTTCCTGGCTCTGTGATTTTCTTCCCCCACCCTGATATGTTTTACCTGTGTCTCACTGTCTTCCCGTCACCAGAGTGATTCCCTCCTTCTTTGTCTGGTCGTCTTTTTTTTTTGTTCCTCTGTGGGTAGTATCCCGTTGTCTGCTCCTGCTTGTCGCCTGCCCGCCTGAATTCCAGTTTTTCCACTCGTCTTACTGTAATCCTGTTTTTCTTCACCAAGAATATACTTCACAACGTGAGCCTGCCTGCAGTGTTTGCATTTTTTGGTCCACCTTTCCTGTGCTGCTGTTTAGCAATCCAAACGAATAAAACAAAAAAACACAAGAGCTTCCACATTGAAGAATTGATAATGGTTTGACCTGAGTGAAATATGCCTTTTTATTAATGTATCGGTGCAATCCTATCTCGTTTGGTTGTTACACTGTTACATCAACATTTTCCCGAGGGAAATAACGCTTATTGATCAATACAGCAAGCGACTGAACACCTACAAGAAGCTACAAGATGGCTATACAGTTTCATCTAAATGAGTTTGCTCTCTTTTGCACGCACACACACACACACACACACACACACACACACGTTAATTGATAGAACACACATGCAGCAGCTATGTGAGCGAGACAAATAACAGTCCAGCATTATTTAAAGGACTACAAGAGAACATTCATCATCACTAAAGTCCACCCTGTCTTGTAGGAATCAAGGTTTTAAGTGATGAAGGGGCACGTTTTGCTTTATTAAACAAACCCGGTTTAGAGAAAGGAGAACACAAATAAGATGGCAACATGGATACCGATTAGCACAGGTTGACACTTTGATTTGAATTGCAGTTGTTTTTATTCGTTTCTTCTCCCTGTGCTCGGCAGTAGCACTGTGTAGTGGAGAGGAAAGTTGACCGAGAAAGACACAGGGAGAGGAAATAATGAGATAGGGCTCAGAGGGACACGTAGCTCTAAGAGGATGGACTCATAAAATCCAGGCATTTTTCTTGAATACGTTATGAGAGAACGAAACTTACACACACTCACAATGTTCTCATCTTTTCATGCCTCCTTGCTTCTCTCACTGGCATCTCCTCAGTTCCTCCTCCAAAAAACCCAAGGGAGATATGTCGGGGATGGGATTAACGGAGGAATCAACACATCTTCGCATTTGCCCACTGGGACATTGTTGCCCAGTCAAGCGCCATTAGGAAACAATGTAATTTACTTGTGTTGCACAGCGGTATCAGCTTGCACATAACATTTTACAGATTACACTGTTTTGATTATGTGATGCTCTGTACTACTGGAGATTTTCCCTGTTCACTGACTGCATCACTATTTTCTTTGCACTGTTGCAAAGGACCATATTGCTGCACTCGATTCACTAACTGCTTACTTATTCTTACTGAATTAGCACCTAGCTCTGTGGACTGTGCCACAGATGCACACAAGCACAGCAAAACCACTTCTTATTCAGAACTTTTTCCCAGTGGATGATTTGCTGCAAATTGACGGCTCACAATTTGAGTCAGAACCTAGTGACAACCAACATTGACGTCACCCATTGGTTTGTGAGCTGACGTTTTGAATCCTCGAGTTGAGCATTTTGACCAGCGCCGATTGTTTTTTTTTTGCAACCAGACGTAGGAGAGGAGATGGGTCAAACCAAGAGCTTGTCCACTGTGCACCCATTGATACATCGAGAGATTGACACCATAAACTCCTCAGGAAAATATTTACTTGCATTATAAATCAAGTGAGAAGTGGAGTCATTTTCCCATAGAAGTGGACTTCTTTTTGCAACTCGTGGAGGCGCCCTCTGTTGTGATTCCAGAGAATACAGGCCTCATAAACATTTGCTTTGGCTTCTTTTTCCAGATGCGGGGACTACGTCCATTTTTCATATACAGTCTATGGTCAGAACACATATTACACCTTCCTCTGAGCGTCACATTAAAATTATAAATCGACATTAGAGAAGTATGCAGCTCAGTCCACACTTCTGACGTTTACCAGCTTTTGTTGTGATTATCTTTATGAGCATGATGTTTACGAACCTGAAAATTAAACCTTTAAGCCGAAAAGACTATTAAATTCAGGTACGATCAACTAACATGTTATGAATAGTCAAGCTCAGTGATAAGGAATAGAGAGTGAAAAAAACGGCAATACTATAACATTTCTCTATTGGTGATTAAGTCCTACCCAATAGAATTCTCTGCAATATTGACAAAAATCCTATTCATGATTGTATAAACATGGTCTTTTTTTCTGTTTTCCAACTAGTAAAGTATCTGAACCAATTAATATGAAATTATTTTGATTAATAACCTACTGTGGCATTAAATTGAATGCACTGTACAAGTTCACAATAGAACCTTTATCGCAGTGAACACGTTTGATCACACAGCCTGCAGACTGATCAGCACACAGCCAGCAGCCCCTGTGCACCACCTCAGGGGAAACACATCTTTTTAAAGAAACCCACATTTCTCCGACACTACATCTTCAAATTGGGTCATTCACGCTTATTACATTTCCAAAGTGGTTTATGTAATGGATTTCATTTCCTTGTGCATTACAAATGATAATTAAATTTGAAATTCATTATGGATTTTGTGCAACGACAACTATTTTTACATAAATTATGTTTTCAGAAATGTGTCATTGTGCAATTTGCACTTGGCTGCTTTTCCATCTTGCACATTGAGACCCACAAATGGTCCCTTAATAAAGCAAAAACATACACATATAAAGACACATACATTCTCAGTCACTGCAAGACAACCCCAGCAAAAAAAAAAATAAAAAAAATAAATGATGGCCTATGAATAAATGCATATTCTGGTGTGAATGAGGAAGAGTTAGGTGTATGTGTAGGGTCTATGGAGATGTAACCTCTGGACTTAAATTACTAAGAGACAGTTGAAAAGCCAAGCTTTGGAAATAGAAATTGAAAGCAGAGAAGAGTCTTTTTGAAAGGTGAGGAGCAGAAAAAAAAAAAATCAAAAGAGAGAGGAAACAAAATGACAAAGCATGGTAAGTGACAATACGGAGTGATGCACAGAGGCCATAAAAGTATTATGGAAATCATACTGGGATATGATTTCAAAAGATGAATATGGAAACACTAAACAATGACGATATAAAAGAGAAGATGAAATGGTGGATGAGAAAAATGAAGTCTGATGCACAGGGCCCATGGAGACGACACTCAGGATCGAGTTATTTAGAAATTCTTTAAAGGTAAGAACTGGAGGTGAAGTGAAGTGAATGCAAAATATGTTAAGTGCCAGCTAATACATAGAGACAGTTTACAAAGGGAAGATGGGGAACGCCAAAGAATGTGGAGGTAAAATAAAGCTTTCAAAGGTTAATGTGGATCTAAAAAGAAAAGGGGGGTTGGAAACAATTACACAGGAAGAGTGGGTACAGAGGGATAGCAATAAAGGGAGGGCAAAGTGTGTGTGTGTCTGTGTGTGTGTGTGTGTGTGTGTGTGTGTGTGTGTGCGTGCGTGTGTGTGTGTGTGCGTGCGTGCGTGCGTGCGTGCGTGCGTGCGTTGGGGGATAAATAATGATAAAGATGAAGGAAGAAGAGACAAAAGGAACAACTATAGGAGTGTGGCCGAGAGTGCTGCCCCCTTTTGACTTTGTCTTCAAATATATTTTAAACCAATCAGTGAATGATTGCATTTGCCTCCATGAAAGTTTAACTGTATGTGTGCCTGTACGTACGTGTGTGTGTGTGTGTGTGTGTGTGTGTGCGCATGCTAGATGAAAGTGTTGTGTGGTGTTTACGCTAGCCGGAGTCATGCCGTGAACAATAAGAATCCTTGATCATACATCAAAGACTTCACACACACACACACACACACACACACACACACACACACACACAAAAGTTTAAACACCCTTTCACTGTGTAATGTAGTTCAACACAGGTGGCACCTCAGACAAACATACAGACAATTTCAAGGCCATCTATAAACAAACATTCATTAAATTCATAGTTGCACACGGACCCAACGCTGGCAATCACACATGCAGGAACTCACGTTCAAAGACCAACACAATTTTTTACTGTGGGTTGTGAGAAACAATATTACGGCTGTTCTGTTCAATCAGTTCAAATAGCTACGAATTATCTAAGTGAATTATGTCCAGATCTAGATTTAGCGAGGTAACTCAACAAGTCGTCCATTACCATGTATTTAAGGCTGCCCTAAAGTTGCCACGGCACGCTCATTAATCAGGTATGAAAGTAATCGCATTTCTCTTGTCACTTACAAGGGGGCAGCAAACTAAGCTGAAAACACTGCGCAGACACATGATCACTTCATTAAGTTGTTAGAGCTTGTTTAAGGAACCAGTTGGCAGTTTCCACACTCAGTATACACAGAAGAAAAGAAAACAGATCTTTAGAGCCACAATGAAATGCAGTGTCGGATTATCGATACGTACCTTCCATGACATAATTGCTTCACAGCCAGCCCAAACTGATCTCAGCCTATTTATTAAGCAGTGGTCTATGCATTTTTAGCTTTCTCCATAACAAGATGTGCTTCTTTTGCCACCATTTTTTTTTGGGGGGGGGCGGGGGGGGGGGTTAACAGATTACTATTGGCATTTGTTTCTGACCTGGACACAATTTGGTGTTTCTATTCCTCCCTCCCAGATCATCACATAGTGTGACTGGTTGCAATATAGACAGGGAGGACCAAAACACAGAGAAACACTGGGTGATGCAGTAAAGGACTTTAAAAAAAAAAAGAACCAACTGGCTTACACACAAATGGGTGGACGCGCAGGCGAGCAGAGCGGTTCAGGCAAACAGGAATCTAAAATAACCTAGGCTAATCCAAAACCACATAGAGACACTAAGGCAACAGAAGAGACACAGATAATCCAACAATGAGCGGCAGGAAACTAGCCTCGTGCGAAGGACAACCTCATAGGTCATTTGTGCAGCATGGCACACGAGCCATAGTTGCGACTTATTGCCAGGCGACCTCTTGTGGCCACAATGATTATGACAGGAGCAAAGGAGAAAGTCAGGTGATGTAGTATGAGGAGTAACAAAATTTGGATTAGGGTGGAGGAGGGTGGAGCGGATAGCAGGGTCAATGAAAAGCACACAGGAGACAATTTCCCCTGTGAAAACATTTGTCCATGGTATTTCTTTTATTCATGATTGTTCCACAACCATAATCACATTTTTATTACTGATAACCATGACAACAACAAGTATTCATTTTAATCCAAACTGCGTTCTTTTCCTAAACTTAGTTTAGAAGTTTATGTGACTAAACATAATCAAACCATGACCTATCCTTTAGTGTATGTGTTATGTAACCATGGTGAAGGATGTCCAGTATGCTGCTGCCAGTGCACTCTGTGTTTATTATGGTAACCATGACGACCAACAGCCAAGGTTCACCTGCCATTCTATTGGGATGCTTTTTCAGGACTTGGGTCCTATAAGAGGGTATAGGGACAAGCGACCTGTATGGCGTGTATTGACTGGAGTAATGGTGAAACTGGGGACAGGTGAGTCAGGAGGTTGGGAAACAAGTATTTGGAGATAGAAAACAGGTGAGCATGTGGAAGGAAGTGAACATATGAAGAAAAAATCCATGGACATCTGGTGGAAAGACGGAGAATGGTACGCCCTTGGAGGAAACATGGCTTTTGAGGAATGAAAAATAGATTAAGACTGGGACCAAGGGAGCCTGAGGCAGCGGATCGTGACACTGATGCAGCAGCATGAGCATGAATTCTGAGAGTTTTTAAGTCAATGCAACAAGCAGGTGGTTGATTTGTTATGTGCAATGCCAGTAAAATCATTTTCACCAGGCTGTCAACTGCACTATCATCACTGATATCAACCAGCTGCATGTTTATATTCCTGTGTTACATGGAAATGTAATGGGAAACCATAATGCGATACCTTGTAACCTCCAATTTACATGTTGCACTTTGTCTAAGATGAACTCTACAGAAATACGGCACAGTGTAAAATACCCTAAAGTCACTGAATGTGCAGAGCATTGATCCTCAGCTGCCAAAGGTTATAATGAATCTACCTTTGCGGTTATACTGCTACATAATATGATTTGGGTGTTGTTTAAGGGCATTATATTCAAAAGCCACAAGCCAAAGAGCAGTGCGAGTTTTGTTGTAGCCGATAAGTCTTAACCACCTCTTTGATAGTCACCTTGCTTTCGTCTTTTTTTTTTTTTCTGTGAAAAATCCCCTGCATTGAATTGCACTGCCTGAATCTTCAGGCTACTGTGATCTGGTGACGAATGGATTAGTTCCATTGCCCTGACAGAAATGAGTCATATTGCAGTCACTCAAACAAGGTGCGGTCACTGTCAACATCGTCCACTGAGCCACTGACCCTTGGCTATTAAATTTAATTAACAGACAAAATTGGATGATGATTTTTGACGGGCGCACTGATGTCACAGGGCTTCTCTGGCAGTACTGAAGTGCTGCTGGACAAACTCAACAACAGACAGATATGATTAAAAACAACTCGGCCAGTGCCACCAGGCTTCTGGATTCACCTCAACTATTTACCTCAGGTACACAATGAATTGTACGTGATTTGCAATCCAGTGAGCCATTGTTGCACCTTGGCTGATGGTTGGTCGAGCTGAAATATGACCAGAAGTGGAAAAACAAAGCTACAAATCAAATGAAAAACACATTCTCTGGGTCAGACTATGTTTTATCGGAGTAACCTTCAAAAAGGCCTCAAAACAGCTATGGATCAGCAGAAGTAAAATTGTAGCAGCTGAGGATCAGCAGGAATACCAGTTGGAAATGAATGTATATCATGTAGGTGAACATGAAAAGGTCTGCTTTCTCTTCTCGTACAGGAAAGATTGTAAGGTTACTGACCTTAAATGTTCTCAGACTGCCTCTGAGGGGTTCCAATGAAAACCCATCACGTTTGATCCACAAAATCCCAGTAGAGCAAAAACACCAACCACAGGCCCTCAAATTGCTGTTATGCACAGAAACTCACAATGATGAACACAAACATTCGCAACCTGTTAGAACTGGACTCGAACCAGAAACTTGTCAGTGCTGACTGGCTCGTGACAAAATCTGGTGTGTGTGTGCGTGTGTGTGTGTGTGTGTGTTTAGTCTAATCCTGGTGACTCAGCTGTCAACATGCCAACCGCAGATGCTTGACAGTAAAATTCTCCTCTCCACCTACATATTAGTGTCCAGTGACCACCAAACATCATAAAGTATGAAAAGAGCCAATACCGCTTTAATATTTTTTTGAATAATGCAAATTTTGTGCCAATTTCTTACACACTTCATAGGCACTTAGATCCAGCAGTTTAACCACATGTGTTTCATGCTAAATTCTCCCTGAGCTTGTTTTAAAAATAGAATAAATTCCTTTCAAACCTGTTGTTGCAGGAAACAATAAATATTCAGCAGAGTCGAGGGCACGGTTCATTGCAAAGAATAGCAATGCAGTTATAAAAGGCTAAGCTCCCTCTGTATGCACCACAGTCTGTGAGGAGTGTGGTGAAACAGCCCAAACAAACTTTTAAATCCCACAAGAACAGAGCCAACAGGTCCTCCATCCTAATGATGCATGAAGGTTTGGTGAAGCCATAGCACATTTAAATATTTATATGTGTGAGCGAAGAAAGCATGCTGCATACAGTAAACCTTCTGGTGGTAAGACAACTATACTGCTCTCTTGGTACAAATACTGTAATGGTCTAAACTGATTATGCGCGCAACCAAACGGAACAAGCACATTTTAATTTAAACCTAGGTTAAGAATAATCTGAAATACAACAACAAAATGATTTATTCTTTTAAAAATGACCTGCTACATGGAGGCTAATGAAGCATTTTCACAACCTCAGTCAGGATAGATCTGGTAAAATACTTGCCAACAATCAAAACGCAGGTATCGCTCAAATATATTTTATAACCCTGCGCTTTTTAAAAGGAAAGTTAATGGTAGGATTAACTTGTCAGTTCGGAATGAGATTTTAAAAAAATAAGCATGAAAAGTGATACAGACAATAGAAACTACAGTCAATCTAAACAAACCACGTAAAAAGTTGTGTAAATTTCAAATAGTAATGTGGTTGGAATATCAGAGCCATTTCATTCCTCTAAAAATAATCTATAATGTTGTCAGACAGATTGATTGTCTCCTGACTGTTATCTGTTCGCTGCAAATTACTGAATATCCTGCCAGCTAATGGATGTTTAAGTTTTGATCCAGTGTTTACAGGAAGCGTGCAAAGTTGGTTTCAGCAATATGCAGACTTTTAAACAGAGAGCAAATACAATACTTAGGTCAAGGCGTTCAACATAAAAGAAATCTGAATTCATGGCTCCATGGAAAAATCAATCAACCTAATGCATACTAATGAAAAATAACACAAATTTGCTTTCACGACTGACATATACACAGGCCTGGACACATTCACACAATGCAAAAAATACTGTAAGCCGTGATGTTTTAGGTGCCAGCTTGTAAACGAAAAACGAGCCCAACCATATAATTTCAAAAGAATAAAAAAAGCAATTTATTTTTATTCTTTTAAAATTTTGAAATTAACCTTATTTCTGGTATGTTCAAAACAATTTTTTATTGCTCTTGGAATTTTTTGGGGCAAAAAAGTGATTGCATATCCAGCAGATACGTATTTTTATAACATTTTAGCAGGAAGACATTGGCAGGTCAGTAATCTTGGCACTATCTTGTTCTGTATGTCTGTTTTTGTCCTATCACTATTTTAGTTAGTATTAATAATTGTGTGAGTGGTAGTCTCCTGATTAGTCACCTCTCATTTTCTGTGTCTGTCATGATTTTGTCAGAAATGTAATCTGCAGCATAAGGGAGATGCTGTTCTCGTGTGGGCTACAGGCGCAATTGATTTTAATGTATTCAGTTTGGTTGTTTTTCACTGGCATGTGGGCGCATGTGTATTGTTTGGATGAGCGTGAAAGCTGGTGGTTTTTTGAGATCCTTGTAATTATTCTCCCCCTGTTGTGTGTTTTTTTTTACGTGACATGTTCCACACGAGAACATCAAAAGTTTCTCTCCACTGCACGCGTCTCGCACATTCCCTCAACGTATCCTCTCCCTGCACTCCCGCTCTTTGCTTCCGTAAAGTTTTCTCCCACTGCTCTTTCATTTTCAATTTCACATTTTCCACCTCTCATTCTCACTCACAGCTTCTTGCTTTCATTTTTGAAAAGTATGACTTTATGCACTTTTCATTGGTTGTGCTGTAACAGCATCACTCTGCGGATGTCCTTTTCTGCTTCATGTTCCTGCGGTTAGGCTGTCTGTCCTTTCCTTTCCTTTCTACTTCCATCCCTCCGTTCCTGCAGCCGTCCTTCACCCTCTGCTTAAAGATGGATGGATGGAACAAAGTGGTTAATGAATCAGTGAATGATTCTACATGTGTGTGTGACAGGCAGAAAGCGAGAAAAAGAAATAGATTTAGAGAGAGGGCGTGTGCGTATATTCGGCATCTGTGTGTGTCTCTTGTGTGTCTGTGTGCTGTGGGCACGTGATGCAGAAGAGTGAATGATTGCGTCTGTCATTTAGCCCGCTATGGCTTGTCACAACGTCAGACTTATGGGTACATGCGTGTTCATAAGAGCCTCTGTGGAGTGTGTGTGTGCGCGTGCACAGGTGTGCCTGTGTGAGACGGGATGTGAGGCTCTCCAAGCGTAGAAATGGTTTTCTCGGGACTGAACACAATTTAAATGGAAACACCGTAAAATGTTATACAAAGCTGTTACCTAAAATACTGTAAAACCAAGGTGCATTCAGCAGCGAGTAGTTGCACGGTTCAGGCTTACCCCATCAATATACTGAGATGCTCTCGACCGCTGAGGATACACAAACCTATGAACACACGCACACACACACACACACACACATTCAGAGGTATTTTTATAGACTAACTGTGGCACAAATACACTAATATGCTGATTCCTAATTACGGGGCATTAACACAAGCTGACACATTGACCTTTTACATATACGTACACGTACACACGCAGGCAGAAATGCTGATACACACTGATCTTTTGGTGTATGGTGTGAAATACACACTGCCATGGCTATGTAGAAATGATTAATAGTCCCTGCTCTGTTGGATAATGAACTGTAATATATATTATCATTTAACTATGATTTATATGTGTGTGTGTGTGTGTGTGTGTGTGTGTGTCCCTGCACTTATAGGTCTTGAAGTCTTTTTCAGGTTTGATGAATGGTAATAATTGAAATGTTGATGGATAAGTTGCTTGTTGGAAGCATAGGTGTTAATCTTAGTAATCCAGTATTTGTGATCTTGTAACTGGCGTCACAGGAGCAGTGATGCAAACTAATATCTAACTAATATCTATTACAGCTGTGCTGTTGATTTTGAGAATTTTGCAGTATTTCTATTTGCCCTCCTGCACTAAACTCATATACTCACATCCTCATAATAACTCATAATAACAATAAATGCCTGAAGTCAACCCAAACAAAAATCTTAGTTGACTGAACTCGCACCTACTCAATCAATCGGATTTGTGGAAACAAAATATGCTTGCTAACTGTGTGGCCAAAGTTACTCACTTGATTTATTAATCTAAATTAATTTCAAATAATATTAAATAATTTTAATCTAATAATAAGAATAAAATATTAAAACATGCCAATTCTGCTGTGTTCACACTCAAAAACTCATGTGTTAGACACACCCTTGATTGATGGAGCATCCTAATGCAGACGTGTTTTGAGCTGACCACCGTCAAGATCTTTGACGTGGTCTTAGTTTTAGTAAGCCGACTCAGAGTAAAGGATTAGTAAACATTGAATAAGTGGGACTTTGCGATCACCTTTAGGTTGGGCAAGGTCGCTTGCTAGGTTTTGGTGAGTCCAGAGTTGTAGCATTTTTACAGGTGGTCTGTCCCTCCTGCTGTCAAAAATAGTGGATTGATCCTGGAAGGATATTGATGCAGCATTCAATGTTTTGGTGAAAGTAACACAGCTGATTGTCTAAACAATGAGAATTTGGTCGGACGAGGCTATATTGACTCGAGCCTTGACCGATACATCCATTGACCACCCCTTGTGTCTATTGGCTTTCACAGACATATTACCAACTTTTATTTTATAGAAAGATCCATAGGGATGATCCGATCTGTATCGGGGCAGATCAAGGCATTTTTTAAGTGATGGGGATCGGCTTTTATTGAGCACGAGCCTAGGCCCCATCCTTTGTTTCACGTCAGCTGCAAGCGGGTCTGGCTGCAGACGCTGCAGCTTGTGACTTTCATGTTGATCACCACACAGTTGAGGTGGTCTCAACGTCATATTTATTCAACAGTTAGCATTTGCAATTAGCCATGGTGCACATGTCTCCTGCTTCCATCTTATACTCTCCTGTCGCAACACCTGACGTAATACCTGCGACCCACCTAGCGAGGTGCATTCATCCGTACATCTCACAACAGTGACAATGGCGTTTATTTACTTTCAAAACTCCTGCACATACAAAGAGAACACATGTATAATACAAGGGCATATAATACAAATGGAAACCAATGCTATACGTTCAATTTTGACGAGAGCAATACATTTTTTTTTAGTGAAATTAAAAAAAACTGCTTTTTTTTTCTTATTGCCTTACAGAACTATGTAATTGTCAAACATATACAGTAAATTGGATTGAAATTTACTTTGGTAAGAGTGCAGAGTTGTGAGGTTTCTCTACGTGATCACCTGTTGAATTGCTTCTTTGTATTTTTCTTCTTTTTTTTTTCTTAAGCAGGAGTCAGCAGTGAAATTAAGTGATGGCATTCCTTTCAGTAGATAGTACGACAATACCTGCCAAGGCTCAACATGTGGCCCTGCTCGGTTGACGGTTGATAGTCAGTTTATGACATTTTGGTTGAGTGTAAGGATGAGCAGTGTTGTCTTCAAGAGACGGCTGTAAAGGCCCCTACAAGCTTCCTGCACCATCCAGGCTGACATGCCTCATCAACCACATGCTCATGCACTGACATCGATGTACATACGGATTGTGTACAGTTGTTAGAAGTTGGTGATTAGTTCGCAGTGTGTGCTCTGGTACGATCAATAACCGTAGGGTGAACGGTGCTGTACTTTAATTTAATTTGAATTTTAAATGGTTCACCTGTGGAGTCATATTACTAAAGCACTGCTGCCATGCAGTTTTATTGTTCAGTAGTTTTTAAGGAGCTCACATAGTTTTTATGTGAGCTGCCCAATGTTCTTATCATGTGCATTCACATACAGGAGACTGTAATTGACTATATGATCCATGACTATTGTAACAATGATATATGTATATATATATTATCTATTAAAGCCTTCATCTGCCACTGCAAGGCCTGTGGAACATGCATTAATGAAGTCGATGCATTCAATGTGACAGTTTGAATGAGTTGTTCATGAATCATAATTACTTTGTTTTAAATATTGTGAGGCTCAAAGCGGATCTTTAGAGCCACTCTGTTGTTCGCAGGACACTATAACAACTCTTATCAAGTACTTTAAGAGTGCATACTTGAGAGGTTGGGGATGGGCATGTGCCTGAAGGGGATGTTGAGAGCTCATAAAGCATGCTTCATTACTTTGCTTTTTATCAGGACAAGATATGTGAGTAACATTTTGTTGATTTGTTTTAACTCTGACTACACCACTTCAACTACACCACTACAAATGATGGATGTGTTTGTTAATAGCCGTGAAACATCAATGTGTGTCATACAGTGGGTAGTCACATGTAGCTAAAACACACAAACACAGGCACTGTAAAGAAAAGCAGTCACCCAATTATCATGTAGATATGTTGGAGCAGTTTACCCTCAGGGCTTTGTGTGTGTGTGTGTGTGTGTGTGCGTGTGTGCGTGTGTGTGTGTGTGTGCGTGTGTGCGTGTGCGTGTGCTTGACAGAAAATCCTAAAGGCCCTATTTATGTCCCCAAACACAAGGTATCGATCCAGAATACATGAAACGCCCACAAACCCACACTGATTCAAATATGCACACACACACACACACATTGGCCTGCACTGGTCTACATGAAATTTCTATCTCTCTATCTCTCACTCCCACACACAACAATTGAGAAGCGCAAATTGAGCTGAGATGAGAGTGTTAGGGTTGAAATATGGGGAGGTTTAACGGGGCTTACATTGTTTTTATGGTTAACACCCACAGAGGGACACATACACACCGAGACAAGTGGGAAGACAGAACAGGAAAGCTGGAGATAAGCTATGAGATATCTGTCTCTCCCTTTCTCTCTTTGAAACTCACACACACACACACACACAGAGTCAAGGCAGCCGTTTCACTGTAATAGCAACAGCAAAACAACTTCCTTGTATTTGTGGGGCAGAACAGAGAAGAGCCTGACAAAGATTGATTTTGGCCTTCATGGTCTCACCACAAAACATTTCTTTTATGAATCCCGTATCCCGTATCTTAGGTTGTGTTCTGCTAGTAACTGGAAGTGTTGTCCACCTCCATCACCACACAAGCTGCTGTGCTACCTCTCTAAGACGTGTCACACAGGAACCATAGCTAATGTAATTACATTTTTTTATAGAAATAAAGCTTTTGTTTGCGTGTCTGATCATTTGGTGTTGAAGCAACATCTCATGGCTCATTTTAGATTCATTTACAAAAGCGCTGAAAAGCAGGTCCTCACAGGGATTCTCTAGAGTCGTCAGCAACTTCAGCAACAGTTTCATTTTACTCTGGTTTAACAAGGGAACCCATAGTCTGATTGAAATTGTATCTTTCTTAACAAGTGAAAATGTGACATAATGACAAAATGATGCCATCTTGATCTTCTGAACTGCATGAATCTGTTCCTGATTGAAGGGCTTGTGTAATGATAAGCAGGGCTCTGTATTCTGTAGGACAGTGTTAAGACTGTTGCTATGCTATTGCTATATATAATATATACTGTGTATATAATAGGATCAGACTTTGTGAACTATGATATCTTTGGCTCTTCATCCGTTAACTGAGCCAGTCCTGGCGTCCTCCAGGTATTTGTTCCTCCTCGATAGTTAATGAGCCTCAGATACAAAGTGCGGCTCATTAACTTTCAGGGAACAAAAACCTGCAAGACATCTGCCCTTGACAAACAGGCCTTGACATCCCTTAACTGGATTATTGGGGTTTACACCAGTATTTACATCATATTTTCTCATCTAAGCAGAAATTTCAGTTGGAGGCTTGGTCATCAGTCAAGATTATCTGGTAGCCGATTCAGCTATTATCACACTGATCAGTCCTGTCTGAGCTGCCCTAATCACATGCATTTTGTATACAAACTAACAAACAATTTTTCAGTAGAAAGATTTAAATCCTAAACATTGTGATTTTGAGCTCACAGGCGTGATCAGATCCCGCATCCCTTTATTTAACCATCTGTATGTGATGCCTTTTTGTTTGCAAACCTAAAAACAAACTTCTTTTTTTGCATAACATCCGTGGAATTCTTTTTCTCCTTTTGTTTCTACACCAGATAAAAGTTTATTGTGTTCATAAAATGTAATGTCAGTCCTTCCTGATCTACTTTGCTTTGTCTTGCTTAGTCAGAGATGTGATCATAACCTGTTTTGTCTTTGCAATGCTTCAAACTGACTTCCCCATGTCAGCTAACGCTGATGGCATGGTGAACACTTTCCAGAGAGATTCACAAGGCTCAAAATTGCGTTCACGTTTATTTTGAGGCACATGCGGGAAATGTTGAGTTAGTATCAGCAGCAGCTTTCAGCCGAGCAGAACAGGAAACTATGGGTCTCCTGTTGTGACAGTGTTGCCTGAGTCGCAGAGTGACTGCTGACAACTATGGCAATAATATACACACTGGATTTCAGTGGAGCTGAAAATTCCGTGACAGCATGTAAATGTGAATGACTGTCCACCTTGCATTATCTCATTCATGTTCCTCCGTTCATTCTTTGTTGCCCTGTAAATGTGTGAGCTGACAAAAAGTTTTTGATATGAATTGTAAGTAGTTATCTTTCATTTGACTGACATGATTAGGAAATGTTAGTCGAGCTGTATGACTGAAAGACATGTTGGGATATAGATTTGACGTTGACAGGTCATAATTGCAGGTCATACTTGTAGAACATAGTAGGGACTTTTTTGTTTTCTTGGGCAGATGGATTTGTCATTGTGTGGAGTCAAGTGAACATAACAGCCCTTGCTGACAATGATTTGACATTTCACACATTTGATTTCATGCTGTATTCTTCCGCTGTGCTCACTTCCAAGTGAAAAGGCAAATGTAGGGTTATTCATGTCCCATATCTTTACAGGAGCAAAACTGCAAATAGGTCCCAACGTCCATCTGTTCAGTTCAGTAAACAGTTTTCTGCGTTTTGTATTGAATGTGAATGTGTACACAGTGTAAGAGAAGATAATGCTAATAATCACACTTATGTGATTAGTGTCATCATTCTTGATTTAGAGATCCAGATGTTGCACCCATTCTACTGGCAATAATGACACTGCATTTTCATCCATTATACTAAGTTATGTTTTACACCATTACAACCCATTTCTGTGTATGCAGGAAAACATTAGTGAGTCCTCCAAACTGCCTGCCAAATAATACTGTTTAAAATTATCTGGCAACATACCACATACCATTCTGTGCATCAAGTAGCCATACATCACTTTACACATTACAGTACAGTGACACATAATGTCCTATTTATTTTATTATGATGTACACTGGTTTTCACTATGAGCCCCGATGCAACCTTGTACATTTCATGCATTTATGTAGACATGTTTGTGTGTGCATCTGTATCAGTCCGATGGTGTATGGGAATTGTTGTGACATTGGGTTTAGCCACAATTCTTTGCCGCCCAGGGAACCATGAACTGTTACCTACCATGGGAATTTACTTTTTTTGCACACATGCCTACACATATGTACACACACATTAGTGACATACAGAAGCAAATATGCATCTGCTTTAAAGTACTTACTTGTAAACATCGAGACAGACTTGCCCTTTAAATATAGTACATAACACACACACACACACACACACACACACACACACACACACACACACACATAAACACACAGGAAGAAAAATGGAAGCATGAAGAAAGACACACACGCAAGCCTATCCATCCATTTTGTATGGTGAGTTGACAGATGTAAATGTGCCCAGAGGACAGCAAGACTAAATGAAGATGCATTAGACCTTGTTTTGTGTGTGTGTGTGTGTCTGTGTGTGTCTGTGTGTGTCTGTGTGTGTGTGTGTGTGTCTGTGTGTGTCTCTGTGTGTGTGTGTGTGTGAGAGAGAGAGGGGCGCAGCAAGCGCAGGGACAGCAATGATTAATGTCTATTTTAAACATTCCAGCAATGAACACTGGTGTCCCAAGTGTATTCAACTGAATGCCCCTTTAATATTTTTCCTATTCTATCATTCATACATGTTTCCTATGTTATTTCATTTTCAGCATGTCAGATATTTGTGTCGTACACCTTTTATTGTTCTGCTGTCTGCTTGGCATTCACATGTGACCTGTGACCCATTAACTTTATCAATAACTTGTACAGATTACACATATCATAGGAAAGCACAGGCATGCAAAAGCATAAGTCGCATATGTCATGTTAAGTGGGCTCTAACAAATGTGTGCATTCCGTTATTGATAAAGCATGTGATATTACCTCTTTGTGTTTTTGTCCCCTCTGAGACAGCACA
The DNA here is from genome assembly GCF_022379125.1 of Scophthalmus maximus. Lineage (NCBI taxonomy): Eukaryota > Metazoa > Chordata > Actinopteri > Pleuronectiformes > Scophthalmidae > Scophthalmus > Scophthalmus maximus. The sequence continues at coordinate 15,513,216 of NC_061518.1, read as the reverse complement.
GCCTCAGGGCAAGCCACTCATACTATTGGGACCTCGTGGTCAGGTCAGGATTGTCATTGCAATGATGAGAGGAAGGAAAAAGATAGAGCAGGATGTGTTGGCATTGCTCTTTGGAGAGGAAGGAGCAGAGAAAAGGAAGGGGGGGGCGGTGATGAGGGAGACTTTGGTTTTAGAGATTTGGATTTTTCTGGCTGAATGAGATGTTATTTTTTCTTCTGCTCTCCCTTTTCCTGAGGAAAAATAGTCATGATGTGCTGTGGAGACCAAGTGAGCACAAAGCCAGGTGGACACGCTGACATTCTCTCTGCTGACCTCATATTTTCTTTTTGTTCAAGTCGTTTCTGTGATGCATTTAAAAACTATTTCATTTCAGTAATGGATTTCTCAGGGAGTGCCACAAATAAACAGCTGCTCCGCCAGTTGCTTTTATATTAACTGGAAAGTTCGGGCTCCACGTACAGTATGGTATTACTCAGGAGTTAAAGCAAGGATATATATTTTCCAGATTAGGTTTATTTGTGATTTTGTAATAAAATATATCTTAACAAATATTTTGTTATTTATTCTGTTATCAAATGTTAACATAGTATAAATACCTGTAGCTCAGCCATTTTTGTGAAAATGTGTTGTTGATTTGAGAATAAAAAGGAAAAACAAAACTGTAAAGCCATTAGTAAACATAAACCAAAAGTAAACTCGTTTCTGATGTTGTAGGTGGTCTAAACCGGGGTACCATATTCAAATTACGATTTGGAGCTTCAGAATACAGATTGTGTCTCTGATGTGTCAAAGAGAAAAGTCTTGGGACTCCGGATGATCATTTTGGAAGCAAGTTGTACTTATTTTCAAATCTAGGCTGAACTGTCCCAGATCAAAAAATGTTCATATGTGAATACTACTTCAGTGCTGATGTTCCTTTTTGGAGACGCTCTGTGTTGCATGATACAGAGGTCGAAAGATGTTTTCCTCAGCTTGTCCCCTGCAGCAGTCTAGCCTCAGGCTAGGTCATTGTTTCCATAGCAACCTCTGACCAGAAGCACTTTTCTCAAGTGTTATTGTGTTATCATTGTAGCACACACCATTAAAAGAATAACTCTTAGCAAATCTTAGCATACTGAACGCTCTGGATGCTATTGCGTGCGCACAAGCTACAATTCCGTATCATGTTTTGATTCATTTGTGTGCATCAGATATAGAGCCAGCCTCTCCCAGGGTCAGCTGACATGCAGGGTTAGTGACTTTGATCCGTCAATCAAACTTCTCAACTTCTCACCCAAAGACTAGTGTTGCAGTATGAAAGTCTTTGAGAGCTTATGAAAACTTAATTCTACCCAACCACACTTCATACACAATTTATCAAATTGCGTTGGACTTGACAAAGTTAGCACAAGGATCCATGTGGTAGTCAAATGATGCCTTGTTATATTGTTGTTCTTTTTGTTTGTTCTTTGAACACTCAGTGGGCTAGCTGTATATGCAGCTGCAGAGGATCTTAAATGGATCATTCCCATGGTCTGCCTTCTCAAAAATGGTACAGAACATTTTCTCTGCTTCACCCACCTTTAACTGTCTTGACCATTTGAAGCCATCCTGGTTTTAAACACACCATTAAAAGTTTGCCGCACCTTTCCTGCTCAACAAGTAAGAGAGAGAGACACCAACCAGCGGTGGTCGAGAGTGCTAGAGAGTGAATGAAGATAGAGAGCAGTGGTCGCCAGAAAAAAGCAGCGAATCGGAGAAAAAGAAAGTTATTTTTTGGATTTTTTGAATCGCGTCAACATTCTATAGCAGAAATGAACATGGCCAAAACTCTGCAATTTGTAAGAGCAACACGAGCGGGATTCAAAACATTCATGTTGGGTGCAAGAAGTACAACCTAAATCAATAGTGAAACCTTTTGCTAGCATTTTTAATTTAACACTTTTTGATATAATAAAATCGAAGGATGATATGTGGTTTGACCACAAATACCACTCGAACCTCGAGTTGGAACTGCTTGATGATGCTACTGGTTTTAGTCAAAACAACTTGCCTCTTATATATTGCTATGCATAGCTTGCAAAGACAGCAATTCCTCCCATGTCATACAGGGGTGTATTCAAACAGAAAAACTAGAAATGTCTTACTGTGTCCTTCAGTTTTGTTCCCTAATATATTGTGCCATATTTGTTATGCAGTCTCTAATGGTCCTAGCCTGGGACGCAGGGGAATTCTGAGAGCTGATTTAATTTGCTAGCCAGACTACGCCTCACCCTAACCCAACGGTCTGGATCCCCTCCATTGGGAAGTGATTTCCCTCCAGCAGAAATCGTCCTGGTCCAATAACAACCGAAAAACAGCAACACTCGTTCACAGGCATCGTGGAATCATCATCACAGGCATCTCTTCTCTGTACGCTTCAGTCTGTTGACACTGACGTGACATGACTCGTTGCTCTCACTGGTTGTAGGTCTATCAAATTGAGTCCGGAGGCATTTTGGTCCGTTGGTAACGCCTCTTGGGCCAGACTAATACGCATTTGAGTATTATCCTGGCTACGCCAGGCTACAATGGTAAAATGCAAATATTTGAGTTTGTTTCGGATTTCAAAGGAACTTGGTGGAAGGATGGAGATGTGCGAAGAAAGAACCCTTTCAAATTTTGCATATTAACAAATGGGCGGATCCAGGGAATGTTTTAACACTTTCTTTAACATTCCAATTTTTTCTGACAGTTACAGCTTTCCCAGAAAATAATGCATGGATCTTGATGAAAAAAAAGCATGTATATTTAGGGGATTGGTATCTATGAGTGTGTGCAATCTGGTGCTGATCCAAATAAATATTCAGATTAAGCAGATTTAAATGTTGTTTCATAACGCGTCATTACTGGAGGTGTGCGCTTTACTGAATGCCATTCTAGTTAATTGTCTATTTAGATGAAGGCCGATGAAAATACTCCTCCGTTCTAGTTTAAGTCTCTGTTATAAAGGTAACTCCGATATCTGGGGATTCCCCAGTGCTCACAGTCCAGCTGTTGAATGCAACTGATCTAGCATGAACAGGGAATGCCCTGAGGTTTCCTTCAAGTCAGACTTGCCCTGAACACCTCAAGGAGGCTCTGTCCTCATTTAGTATTTGTACTCCTTCACGCAAAGGAGCACCAGCTCAACACTGATTTCTTCTTGTGTCGCTGAGCTTCTCATCTCAGCCACACGTATCCACAGCGTCATCGTTTTTTCCCACACTTCCCAAAGCACAACATCTGAAGGGGAGTTGTGAGCTTTGGTTTATTCAGTAGCTCTCCCTTCACCACAGCAGCGTGCTGAAAAAAGGCATTACATCTTACCTCTACACTGGCTCTAGTCTCTGTAACAGATGGAATATTATTATCAATGATAATAATTATGGATTTCAATGAGTAGTCATTGATCATAGAGCAGGTTTATACCCTGACGTCAACTTCACTTCATACAGCAAAGCTATAATGAAACACATTTGTGTAATATAAAACAATTTAATCATGAGAAGACTTTATCAGGCAGCTGTTTTCAATAGCAAATCTAACCCTAAAACCTGTCTACCTGCCTAGCATCAAATGTCAGTCTGCTTGATCTACTTACAGCTGATTCTGTTGCCCACAGGCAAAACATTCTACTTTAAAATAGGACTGAATATGTTATTCAAAATAAGCATATATTTTTAAAATATATATATATATATATATATATATATATATATATATATATATATATATATATATATTAGGGTTAGTTGCTAGCAGAATATAATGCATCGGTAAAAACAGAGTAGTTCATCTAATAAATGCAAAATGTACGACTCAGAAACATTAAAACATGAATTGTTGCCATGTTACTGAAGGCTTGCATTTGTGCCCCATGTCTGTTGGTGAATATACTGAAATACAAATCTGTGCGCTGGTCTTTATGGTGTTGGACATTACAGCACGGGGATGTTGTATATTAGCCACCGATATTTCTTGGTTCTGTAGTCGAGCTGGAAAGGCTGAGGAGAGCTGGTGTTTAACAGAGTGTAGCTGCTACAGTGATTACTCTGTTTAGCAGGTGATTGATGAGAAGCAGTGCTGGAAATGTCACTTGCCCTGTTAATATATCTTCACCCAGGGAACATAGGAAAGGCAGCGTTAATACATTCTAATACGTTCACTCCAAGGGAGCAGAACCGAAATGTAACTTTGAAGAGCCTGATTTGTTTTTTCTTTGTCAAACGTCTTATTTTCTTTTTCTTTTTGACATTCAGAAAAAAAAGTGGTCTAGGTTTCAGATTATGATGGCAGATGTGCAGACCTGTTATCGAATTGAATATGTTTTGCTATTGCAGTGTTTGGTATTATCCGTGCACACCTGAGTTCTAATCCAAGGGGACTGTGCAACCCTTGATTGTACAAGCCCTCAGGCTGTGGTTTATTCTATGGTTTTATCTGTGTTGTAGAACAAAGCGAAGGCTGTACTCTGATTGCCCTCGTTCACTGGTGATCATTGGGAATTAATGCTGGAAACATCACTGGCTGGCAGACTTAAGAGGAGAATCCAACATCCAGAATTGTCAATGTGCTGTTCTCATTATCATGACAGTGCAATCATTATTTGAGATAATAAACAGCTCTCAGTCCCAGAGCAATAAATACAGCAATGTGAGGTCTTATCTTGAATATCATTGCGAAGTAAATTCAGGCATGTTGCTTTGAAAATGAACCGATTGAACCATAACCACACAGAGATTTGAGCTTCTATAAAGTCCTTGCATCCTTTAAGTGCAGTTCTGAATTGCAGATAGCTTGATCAACACTTGATCCAAGGTAGGATTGATTTGTAACTCCAACATCAGAGCGATAAGGTCATACCTGCCACACTGGAAACATCAAAATTTCACAAAATGACTCAAAAATACATGGACAGACTTTCAGCTAAATTAGTGGGGATATTATGTTTGAGGGTATCTCACAGAGCTCATTTAAATGGAATAAAGGTGTAATGCTGGTATCATTAGCTGTTGACACATTAAAACTATAGGGGAGCACAGCAGGTGGTGAGGGCTCTGCACAGCTAAGGCCCTTGGCCACAGTTGACCAGGAGCCCAATTAGTGTTTGGTTGGTTAGATGTATTATATATTATGTGTCAGGGAAACTGTTAATACATTTACACCATGGGAGCACTAGCAGTGCTGGGGAGGCCATTTAGCTCAGGGGCTTTGGCATCTTTCCAACAGCAACAACTGTAATACATGTACACCATTGGAGCTGTGTAGCGGTGTTAATGGATTATGGATTGCACCCATTGAGAGATGGCTTTATTGTGAACTATGTGTATGGGGAGTGATTTACTCAGATTCAAAATGGTGGGTGGTGGATATGTAAAATTAGGTCGTCTGTACTTTTCACAACAGTAATATGTGTGTAATAGTATTGCACACGTTGTTGAGTTGTGACTTTGCAAAAAGTGTTAATAGAGGAATTACTTATTTGACTGAATAGCTTTTTTTCAGTACTGTAAAACTGAGAACTGTGACAGACATTTTGAATGTCCCCCCCCCCCCCCCCCCCCCCCACACACACACACACACACACAAACACACAAAAAAGAAGTTATGAAATACTAACACATCGAGAATCTGTCTGTTCTTTGTTTTTTTCTGCAACTTCTATGTCAATCAACTTCAAACTGGGGGGATATATTTCCAAGGACCCAGTCAAGGGCAGTGTTGACCCCCTCACAATCTATCACAGTGACATCACATAATGTTGCCTAGTGATGCACCGACACGCAGATTTTGAACGGGCAGAAACCATAGTTCATGTCATTTAAGAACTACTCTGCCAACATTTTAATCAAAGTTTTAAAACTCTGAAAGATTTATTTATATTTTTTACAGACAGATTCCAAATGCTAACATCTGTCCAAATCCCTGTTTGGCAATATGTGCACATGGTCTGACATTTGTTCGGGTTGCACTTGGTTTTAACTTTACAGCCCTCTGGAAACCAAACAAGAAATTAGTCATTTTTGCCAGGTATGGGAAGCTAGATCTGACAAAACATCTGTTCCAACTCTCAGCATACATTTTTTCAAGTTTTATGCCGTGGATGCAGATAAAATTCACTCCAATTGTTTTGTTGGTGTCAGGTAAATAGAGGTCATTTGTTTGTTTATCAAATTGTGGTTCTGATGCTGTCACTCACAAATGGCATCAAACACAATTTCATCAGTCGGAACAGATCGATGCATGATATACTAATATCACCAAATTATTTTTTGTCTCGAAGGTTATAGATTGGTTTGTTGTTTGTATATTTTTTATGTACTGTACTATATTTTTTTTTTACATTTTAGTGGATTATTTTTGTCTTCCACCATAAAAACTGATCAGGAGTTCAGCAGTTTTTAGTCACTGTCACATTATGTGGGGAAAACTATTCCATAAATGTTACCGTGAGCCCAGTAATTCTTACTCTTTTTGATTAAATTTTATTTTGCCCATCAGTATGGGGGATTGAATAATAGTGTGTCTGTCCCCGGTGCACTGCATTTACAGTACAGGGAGAAAGCAAGAGTTTATGGCAGTTGACTTTTATCCAGCAGCAAATAGATCCTCAGTGCCTCCATGACAACAGATTCAAGGAGCTGTTTGTTATTCGATGGTTAGCTAATATGTGTCACCATATGTTTTTAAATACTGTGGGAGAGAGCAGTGTAGAGGTAGTGCAAAGGACCTTACTTAGGATCTTTAACTTCTTTTCAGCAGCAGTTGTTTTATGTCTGACCTCTGATATTACACACAGATGGAGACAGGACGTTTTCATCGTGAGCAGGGCTGTCTTTGGTTTGAGTCTGAAGTTAAAGAGTTAAAGATTGTAGGATTATAGAATTATGTCGTGGTTATTTGACAGTAATATAAAAACTGAAGTATGGTAGGAAACTCAGAGGAGGTGGAGAAGAAATTAGAAAGGATCAAACAGAAAACAGGATGTGATTGTCTATGAACAAGGTTTCTGCAAGACACTGATAATAATTTATTAATCATTTAACAAAAGCCTTTATCAAAACTTCCCCTTCCTTTCCCCCTCACTTCCTGATTCCTTCTGGCTCTCATCTTTTACTTCCATCATCCTTCATTTGTTCCTTCGCTCTTAACAAAACTTGTCCTCTCCTTCCTAACTCTTTCTCTTTCCTTCCTTTTCCTATTCTGCTCTTCACTAAGTCCCACTTGCACGTCATTGTCATGTCATAGCCTCACTGTCGTCACCTTTTTTGCCTTCGGTCACTTCTGCATCACTATTAAAATGATGCCCCGGCCTAGAGTTCCCATGGCAACACAGTGACCTGCCCCCTGGTTGTGAAGAGCCGGGAGGGACAAACACAACTGACGAGAATCATCAGTCATTTCCTCTTCACACACACGCACGAACACGCACAAACACACACACGCACAGATAAATACCCTATATAAATACACCCAGCCTGGGATTTTAATTCCCCCATCAGCGTTCTCCTGGCTGTCCCACCAACCCTTGCACTATCTTACTACTGCAGTTCCTTTGATTTCTACGCACAATAACGTACATTCTCAAGAGAACTACAAGGGTGTTATGATCTGTTTTCTGGTAAAACTAGTTACAATTTCACTTCAGAAGGAATCATCTTGATATTACAAAACTGAGCATAATTACTTCTTGAAAAAAAGTATTTTAAATACGGTTCAAAAGCCATCGTTGTCAGTTTTCAGAATGTCAATATAAAATGATCAGCTCTCAGATGTTGTCAAGGTGAAGGTGCTGCAGTGGTGACCAATAAATACATGTCTCACATCGTTGTTTCATGCTCAAGTGCTGCAGATAATCCACGTTTTGCACAGTGCAAAAGAGTCAACGGTGTTAACTGTTATTAAAAGTAATTTCTTGAATTGGACTGTACTGTTTAATATAAGAGAACTGAAAAGACAGCAGCCTTTTTCCCCACTATTTAAATAGTTTCTCTTAGAGCTTGAAGAAAAAAATGCAGCTGTAGTTAAATTGGGATTATCTGGATGATGACAATACTCGTGAAGACTTTATCCTTTCCAAACCTCCCCCAATGCAGCCTGGCAGACACGGTTGTACGCTCACATACGTGTGACTAAGATTTGGCTGGGAAACCATTCCTTCCGTCCACTGTCCTCTCTTTGTTGCTTCTTTCCCTCCTTCGTCCCACTCTTCTGTCAGTGCTTTAGTTTGGGCTTTGAATGTGGTTATGTGCCTCACCTTGTTGTACCGATGTAGGCAGCACAGATGACAGTGTGGTCAGCTGAGTGTGAGTAACTAACCTCTGATTCATGACTTCATACAATCCAAATAATGAGTCAATTAGAGTAAATTATACATGTTTAGTGTCCACTCTAATTAGTTCACCTCTCTCTTTTCCTGTCTGAATAGAGTCTCCTTTTTCCCCAACCAATTTCTCTATCTGTCTGCCTTCCACTCTCCGTCGAGTCTTTCCCCCTCTTTTTATTCGTCTCTCCTGTCCGTCTCTTCATTATCTTTTTTCTCCTCTTCCTCACCCTCTGTGTCTTCCTCTCATCCGCCACCCCTCCCTTTTTCTCTCTGTCCTAGTTCTCATAGTCTCATGGTGAAGCTTTGTCTAATTACCTTGCTAGCGTTTAATTGGAACAGTGTACACAAACCCCTCGGATTGACTGACTGAAAACCCTCTACATGCAGTCACATGGCGCTGTGCGTGCACATACACACACACACACACACACACACACACACACACACACAACGTGTCTTTTTGGAAACAGATTACCTGCACACATTCTACACCCAGCACGTTAACATGCTCCAGTTATACAAATACACATAACGCTGTGGAGTACGTCCAGGTTGTACTGCAGCCACAGCGCTGCTGCCCCTTCTGTGGAGCTAAGGCCGGTTGGCCACAGTCATACATTTATTTTGGCCTAGTTCTACCGTGAGCTGCCTGTAGCTGCTCCCGCTGTAGAGCTATGTCATCTGAGAACAGGCAACAGGCAGCAGATGCACATTGGAGGGGGAAAAAAAGAGACTTTTCAGACATCTTAATACTGCACAGTCACTTCCACATGTTTTTTAGATTTCTAGCAAACCAATCACACATGTCTCATACACATATTTAGTATAAGGTCATTTCACACGTACGTGTAAAATAGGAGCACTTTGAATCTGTTTTTTTCTCATATTGCTATTATGAGTTATAGTTTTATAGCTACAGTTGGCTGCTTGGTTCTTCTTTGTAATATCGATTAATTCATTTGGTGTTTTTGGTGTTATTTTATAACTCATTCAAGATATGAATAATAACTAAATATTTTCTCTTTTTTTTCCCCCTCTGTGTTTCAGTCCTTCCCAGCCACACATGTGGCACCCCCGGCCTCATTCCAAATGGGGTCATTCATGGATCGCGGTACAACATGGGGGACAAGATCCGATACAGCTGTGAGTCAGGTTTTGTATTGGAAGGACACAGTATCCTCACATGTATTGTATCACCTGGCAGTGGAGCACAATGGGACTTCCCATCACCATTTTGTAGAGGTAAGAAGTTCTTTCTTTCTTTCTTTCTTTCTTTTTATAATTGGTCCTTCTTTAACAAATGAAATAGCTTGCAAGCATACAGCTGGAAAGCGAAACACAGATGTCTCTAAGAAACAGAGATGATTCAAATAACGTCCTTGATACTGTGAAATTAAATAATTTATATGAAGTAAGTTACAGAAAATGGTCTGAAATCAGCGATTTTTGGAGCTCCTCTTAAAATAGATCATAAAATGACAACTTGCACAAAGTAATTTCCCCAAAACATAACTGCAACAGTAAAAGTCAAATAAAATTAAAAAAATTATCAACTCGCTGGGGGTTGTGAGAATTGAAGGAACAGGGGGTCACAGGTCAGAGGAAAATGAGTGTCATTGTATTGATTCCTTCAAATGCATAGCATGGTCTGTCTCATACATGTTACAAATGACTGTATGAACCAGATAGATGCCTTTTAAGGGTTCATGAGCTCACAGTCAAGACTTTTTTCAGAGGCATCCATTTTCATGATTTTATTTCCTGCTTTCTTTTGTCTAGCCAAAATCGTTTTGTTGTTTTGTTTTTACATTAGGCATTTTGCGCAAGTGTTTGAAATTGCACAGATGACAATTCAGTCACGATGAGCATGTGAAAATTACCACACCATTGTAATTGTAGTTGCCATATTCTTATTAGTATGTGTGTAATGTTATTCTTTTAAATAATCCATTCATCTGTTATATGCTTGGTCATGAACAGAAATGAGAAATTAAACTATTAACAGCTTGTTAAAACTAAATATATTGCAATATCTGTTTTTATTAAATCAATCTATTGATTATACAATTAAAGCTTTACTTGTATTGCACCTTTCATACAGAATAGTTCAAGTATTTTACAAATATTTTAATAAATCTAATAAATACATATTTTAGATCATAATAAGAATTACTCATATAAACAGCAAAAACATTAAGACTAATGCATATAAGAAAGAAAAAGGGGGTGATAAATAGGGAAATAAGAAAACTGATAAAAAGAAGAGTGAATAGATATTAGCCAAAAATTTAAAAATAAACAACAATGGAAATCACAAAGGCAGTCCAGGAAAGAAAGAACCAAAATCAACGTATGTAATATTACAAAAATACTTGAGTATGCTAGAGAATATCTATTCATTCCACTTCTTGGTCTCTCTCCAGCGGAGGGAGCATGTGGCGGAACGTTACGGGGCACAGCGGGTTCAATAACCAGCCCAGGATACCCTGCAGAGTATGACAACAACCTGGACTGTACTTGGTCAATCCTTGCTGAACCCGGGGACACCATCGCTCTCGTCTTCAGTGACTTCTTATTAGAGGACAAATATGACTTCCTGGAAATCAGTGGGACAGAAGCACCAAGCATATGGTAAGATACATTCCATATACAGCTTAACAACTTAGTTGAAAAAAACATGTATGAGGCGCAGAAGTTCTTGACAATTAACAGGACTGAGGCAGCAAATGATGAATTTTATAGATAGACCGATAGATAGATAGATACTTTATTTATCCCATGCTGGGAAATTCCGGTGTTACAGCAGCAAATTTCACACAACACACTTTAAAAGAATATATACAATATATACAAAAACAACAAAAATATAGGGAATAAGGATAATAAATATAAAGAATTTACATGAAATATTAATAGTGAAAATAGTGCAATCAGTTACCAGTAGTGTGCAGAGGAACATGGTAACATGAAGGGGCAAATGTACCGGGATTTTTCTTTTAGTTTAGTTTTAACAGAGTCCAGAGTCTCTCTGTCGGACAGAGGCAGGAAAGATTTCCTGTAACAGTCCTTGTGACAGCGAAGCTGAATGAGTCTTTTGGAGAAGGAGCTCCGCTGTCTGTCCAGTGTGAGGTGGAGAGGATGGTCAGGGTTTATCCATGATAGGTAACAGTTTGTTCATTGTCCTCCTCTCCACCACAGCTTCAAAAGTGTCTAGCTCGCAGCCTATTACGGCTTTCTTGATCAGTTTATCAAGTCTGTTGGTGTCACTGGCTCCGATGCTGCTCCACCAGCAGACCACAGTGAAGAAAAGTACGCTTGCCACAAAAGACTGATAGAACATCTCCAACATCCTGCTGCCCACTTTGAAGGATCTAAGCCTCCCCGGGAAGTAGAATCTGCTCATCTCCTTATTGTACAGCACATAGCCAGGCTGTTGGTCTTCCAGTTCAGTCTGTTGTTACCTCCCAGGTACTTGTAGTCCTCCACCGTCTCACCTCCTCCCCCACAATGAAAAGGGGCTGCAAAGCTGTTTATAAATACATAGTGAAAGGCAGACAGACACAATCACAACTTACTCTTGTGAGATCAGAAGCAAATAGGTATCTACTATGAATGTATAAGATATCAAATGTACAAAAAAAAAAAAAAAAAAAAAATGGACATAATACCCTAGTTCCGTAAATTTGGCAGGGACACAGCACACTTTCTTCCAAGAATTAGTAGCCTGGAGCAGAGGCGTTATGAGGATCTTAAATAATTGAAGGCATTGACAAGTCCAGACATCTTAAGATTTAACCCCATTGTAAATATTCGGGGAGAACAACCGATTAAAACAATGTTTTACCCTAAAAAATTTTTATAGGGGGTATAAAAACAATAACGTATTACATTAACAAGAGTTGATTGTGTCAAAATGATTAAAATATAGGCTTGAGTAGGGGAATTTTTTCAATTTGTTCAAGGTTGCATTGTGAATGCTAAAAAGAAAAGTCATTCAAATTATTTAAATATTTTTTCTTTATTATGCAGGGATTGTTGTTAGTCCAGAGGTTGAGGGTACTCCTGACATAAACAATTGAGCAACAGTCGGGGGTACTACAGTTCAATGTGTGTTACTGTATGATCTGTCAATACTTCCAGTCAAATTAAAGTGAGGGGAAACGCTTGTTGTCACATGACACAAAGGCAAACCATTATTGCACTATTCAGTCCCACACAGGCTAAATAGTCATCACTGGACATTATCCCATATGGGCTGACAGAAACACAACACACCAACACCACTGGATAATGCTACAGATCAATGTTCAGTGCAACAGCAGGTTTACATCAATCAACACTCTCTTGCTTTATCAGTTACTGCTGTTTAATAAGTGGATTCTGTGCTCTGATAAAGTCCATCTCCCCTAACATCATCTAACCACATCCCTTCTTTCGTTGTGCTCTTGTTGCTCGTTGGAGTTCTCACTCTGACTCGTTTCTCTCTGTTGGTCTACCTCTTCCGTTGTGCACGGGCGGACCTATGGAATTGTCAGGAGGTTTTAAATGGCGATGATCATCTTGTTGTACCTCAGAAGTAGTTGTTGGTGTGCAGTGGGACACACATTTGAGAATCACTGAGCTAGACTAGCTATCTAAACAGCCTTCTTCTCACCAACCTGAGCTTGTAGATGGGGCACTCCCACGACAGGAGATAACTCCTCCCCCATCTCCTCTACTCTTGCCTCCGCCTCGTTGCCTTCATCCTTTTTCTTTTTGAAAAAAGCTTCATATTGGGTTCAGCCCTATGTTCCCACAGCCCTATGTTCCCACAGCCCAATGGTCCCACAGCCCTATGTTCCCACAGCCCAATGTTCCCACAGCCCTATGTTCCCACAGCCCTCTGTTCCCACAGCCCAATGGTCTCACAGCCCTATGTTCCCACAGCCCTATGTTCCCACAGCCCTATGTTCCCACAGCCCTATGTTCCCACATTTCTAGGACATTTTCAAAATTAGGGTTAGGGCTACTGGATAATAGGTTGGGTGTAATTGGCTACCAAATTGTGGGAAAGGGGGATAAAATCGGATACAAATTCATGAAAAAGGAAATGTGGGAACATAGGCCTAATTTAGGAAAAACAATCTTTGAAATGTGGGAACATAGGGCCTAATTTTCAGTGAAAAATATTTCTTAGAAATGTGGGAACAAGGGGCTGTGGGAACATAGGCACGCTCCCCTTATATTCATAGCCTTCAAGTCTTGCCTCAGTGAATTGGCTTGCGAGCTACGACCAGATGCCAACGATGACAAGCCCTGTAACCGATGTGCTTTCTCTCTTGCGCTCTCGCACTAACAAAAATTGCACATGTGCCAAGTGTGTGTGGTTGATCTGCTGCTTCAACGACCTGCAATTGTTAAAGCGCTTTCATCAACACAAATGCATGACTGGAATGACAGATGAATAGAGCGGGGCCTATTTAAAAAATAAAAAATAATAATAATATATGATTTTTGTATTTTATATTTTGATCTGTGGCTATTCATAAAACATTGGGGGCTGTAGACCCATGTTCTTCATTGTTCTCTTAGCTGACTGGTTACTGTAACATTAATGAAAACACTTTTTGGTTTTCACAGCAGTTTATTCTTACTTGTGTTTGGGGGGCATTTCATATTAGAAGAGGAATATTAATGTTATTGGAAAGAACAGATTCAACAACTGATTTAGAATCATGTTGATTTTCCCGATGTATTGAAATCCTACAGGAAGCTAATTGTTGTTTGCACCCCGATTTTCTGAGTTTGTTGGCAGTAAAATTTGTATTCTGGTCTACTAGAACACCCAGACTTTTAAATTTAGAGTGGTCTAGCGTGTCATTTTGGTTTGTTCAGAATATCACAAATCTCCTTTGAAGGCATGGATGTATTTTTGCAGGAGTGGAGGCAGCCTAATGGTTAGACAAGCAGGGTTGTTGCTAGTTCAAGTCACTGGAAAAAAAGAGATAGGGAAGTTACAAAGCGGTTTGGCCTTCTTCTCTAATATCAGCAGATTGCTGAGAACTAGTTTTGTTCAGAAATCCCCACTACTAGACCGGAACATTTTTCTTCTCTATAAGGTGATGTTTGTAATCCCTAATAATTAAGATACTTTATTTAATTTTTCTGTTTTATCTCTTGAAGTGATCTGTAGTTCAGAATGACAATTTGGTAAATATAAATGTCCATGCAACCAAGTTTACATTAGGGATGAACCTATATAACACACAAGAGGAAAGGGACACACTGAAAAAGCATAGCATGTCTCCTTTAACCGTTAACAAACAAGATTAGAATGTAGTGTTCAGAATGGACAAGTGTCTGTGACATAAAAAAATACGACTACAACATTTTTAAACTTTTCTTCCCATTTTCCAGACCTCAGCTTGTCTACCAGTTGTGTAGTAGACATGTACTGTGGTATAATCTGTTAACTTTGAGACTCCTGGTGGAAAATATCCATTCGGATGGTAACATTGTCCCAGAAATGCAAAGATAGTGCCTTGTCGCTCAAAATGTTCTTGTCGTTTAAATATATGCACATTTGTAGTCTACATTAAAGGATTATTCAAAGTGTTATTTTTGAATAATTCTTTATAACTGGTAGATATGTTTCCTAAACGTGTAGCTGCAGAAACCCATTTGTCATGTTCCTCTGACTCCAGCTGAACGATGACATTGTCTTCCATAGTAAGAAAAGGGTTCATGATTGTGGCGCAAGTTGCAGAGCAGTAGAATGGATAGGTCGACAGATCAATAAGTGAAGTGAAGGAGGAAGAAAGGATAGAACCTGATGGAACAAAAGGAATGGAGAATAATTGCGCATTTAGTCCTGTCTGCAACAGAACAGTACACATGAACCCTGGCTTTCTCATGATGCCATTTGTGTGTGTGTGTGTGTGTGTGTGCGTGTGTGTGTGTATGTGTGTGTGTGTGTGTGTGTGTGTGTGTGTGTGTGTGTGTGTGTGTGTGTGTGTGTGTGTGTGTGTGTGTGTGTGTGTGTGTGTGTGTGTGTGTGTGTGTGTGTGTGTGTCAGGTCTTAAGTGGCCGTCTGACAGTGTGAGCTGTTGATCATGTCTCTTGGCTCTGACAGATTACACGCACACACGGCTTATCACTGACAGTGTAGCATTCAAGGACCACTGTCAACCCACCCTCTGCAATGCAGGGGAAGCCAGAGAGTGTGCTGGAGAGTACACCCAACATTTTTTTCACATGGTGCTTGCAATATTTGAAGCCTTTTTACTTGAGCTCATCAGATAAATTGGCAATTCGGGACCCCCTTGAAAACAAGATGGTTCATCTCAAGGGACTTAATCCTTCTGATAAATTTATGAGCAAACTTAGTTCCAACAACATATAGTATGAGTTTATTTCTGCATTTGAAATAAAATACAGAATGAAAATAAAATCACACATAAGTGCGTTGTTACATGTTAGGTAAAACATCAAAAATAAATAACATTAAAATATGATGTGTTTAAGTTGGCAGTTATGATGCAGGGGCAAAGCGGAGAGAGGGTGAGTACCACAAAGGTCTCAAGTTGGAATCGAATAAGGGCTTTTTGCAATTTCATGGTTTTCACCTCAGCCACCATAGGTCTCTTAGACATCTTTGATCAAAGCTCTACGATCTTGGCCTAAAACATTATAGTTATATAAAAGTAAACTTAAATGGGCTTCTAACAAAAACTTATGGTTTTAACTACCTTTTTTCAGATGTGGAATTAAGAGATGACTGACGTTTTCACCGAGGCATTTGGTCAGGTCATTGTGAAAATGAATGACACCTGACAGGACCACTGTGACAGGTTCTTCCTGTTTACTAAGAGCTTTTTCTGATTGGCTGTCCCAAAAGCAATTTCCTGTTTCATGTTCCTGTCTGCTAGCTGGCAGGTTGAATGTCAGGTTGTCTAGCTGTCACATATACACACAAACACTGCTGAGCACGTACACACACAAACTCACACACACACACACACACACACACACACACACACATATATCTATATCTATATAATATATATGATATATATAAATATAAATAATAAAAATATAAATGTTAAGACTGACTGACAGTTTTTACAATCTGATCAATCTGGACTGATTATGTGAGAGTTCCAGAGAAACCTTTGAGCAGTTATGTTTAATTTCACACCTATATCTTGTATAAATTTGTCAACAAAGCATTCCATCTTTGAATGGATATAGGATGAAATAGCAAAGATAAGTTCTTATTCTGAAAGCACAGGCGATAAAACAGAAAGGCACCACTATCTACAAAGCTAGCCGTAGTAACTTTGCACTGTTCTTGCCGAGCCCTTGGCAAATTCATCTTCATTTGTGTCTGCCTGTTATTTGGTGACCTGAATATGAAGAACATATCAACAGCTTATCCTGAATAAAGGTTTCACAATGCAGCTGCATGTGATGTTACAGCTGTAACAACAGGTTGGTTGTTACAGCTCTTATCTTCAAATATGAATTTTTCTTTTCTGATCACTAAAAATCATCCCCTGTTCTTCAACCCCTCTCCTCGTTCCTTCAGCCTAAACCTCTGCCCTTCTACCCTCCTTCTTCGTTTTATTCTCTCCTCTGCCCTGTATTCTCTGCACTCTCAAAAATCCCTCTGGCTATCCCTTCTTCTTCTCCTCTGACTTTCCCTGCCCCGTTTCTGTTCTCCTTCCTCCTCTTCTTCAGTCTTTCAAAACACAAGACAAATTGAAATGCTTAAAGCCCAACAGTGTTACCCCTGTCATTTTCTTTAACTGAATGACTTATTTCACTGCTGAGGGCCATTTTGTCCAAAGAGCATGACCACAGGCAATTAATCATATTTTCTTCCTTATTGCTTACTACGTTATTCATGTTGGTTTTTTGTTTTTTTTAATACCCGTGCTCTTCTTCATGCAACCAGCAGACAATGAAGGTGTTGATTCTCATCCTAAGCAAATAAAACATAAACCTATCAGTGGAATCACAGATGACAGTCTGATAAATCTAGAAGGAAAACATCATCTGCAAACAGCAGAAATGCCATGCTAATATCACTGCTGATTGTTTATGATACAAACAAGAGAAAGGGCCAAGGGACAGCACTGCCTTGTTTGAACCAACTTGATGGTTCTGACACCTCAAAACCTCCATGGAATCCTCCACAGGTGACAATGGAAAATAATGCCATGCACATCTTACAAAACCCTAAACACACATTCAGACAAAATTGACAAATGTCCATCATCTCCATAAAATGAAAGTATATTTTTTCCATGACCTGGCCAGAGTCCACATCGCTCCAAATAAGTCACGGTGAGGTTGAACACTCAGCCAGAATTTCTTTGCAAGCTCCTTGACCTTGGCAGTTTCCCCCCAGGATGATTTAGGCGTGTGATTCCTCCATCATTTGAACAAACACTACAGCCCCTTTTGGCAAAACTCTGGGTCTTGTCTGCCAATTCAAGGGGATTCACATTAGGCCGGCACTATCTTTGGATGAACTTTTTCCATCCTCAGTACCTCAGTTCCTGCCATTAAGGAATCAGTGACGTGCCAAAGAAACAAGGTTCAGACCTTTTTTTTTTTTTTTTTTTCAGTATTTGCTCTCCCCTGATGGCCCTCTGTTACATCTCATTTCACTCCTCCCTTTCGGCCCCTTTCTTTCCTATACTCCTCCACTGAGCCTTTTTTTTTCCTGTTCCCCTTTTTGTAACCATCATCCATCTCTCGGTCTCTTTACTTCTCTTTCAAACGCCTCTCTTGTCCTGTTAATACATTTATATTTTAAATTATATTTACTGGCTGTGATTGTATGTGTGTCTGTGTGTGGGTGTGTTATGAGATTAAAAGTACCAGTGTACCAGGGTTTTGCACTAAGCACTTGTAATAAACAGCTATCTGTTTTAAATAATGTGCTTTCCAACTTTTATTTTTATTTTTACTCTGTATTTTTGTCATTTTGCACATGCTTACATGCAATAAGTACAGCAGCAGGATACACTTAAAGTAATGTATTGCCAGCAATACAAGCAGCCAACAGGGTGGACGGAGGCCGAGACAGCAGTGCCCACACAGTAGAAAGTTATGTCTGTGTTGTGATGTTCATGTATCACCAAAAAGCTAGTGGTCTTATAATAGAGAAGTGCCATAGTAAGCACAGAAGTACCTTTCTCCTGGTCTGCAGTCTGTTTCCTTCTCACCAGCCAGGCTTCTGTTTTTTCAATTGTTTATCAGTCTCTCCTCTTCTTTTCAGTTCAGTCTCATCCCTCTGACCTCTTGTTTGACCCTCATTCCAATGTCAGACAGTTTGCCAGTTCCTATGAATAATGGAAGCGGTGCAGTATATCACACACTTTTTTTTTTCGTCCATTTATCTCTCCACTTTTCATATTTCTCTTTTTATTGTTAAGCTTATTCATGCACACTGACTGTATTTATTTGAGATAGTTAAACATGCACACATGAAAACGTGCATCCTTATTGTCCCCTAATCATAATCACCATCACTACATAGTTCCATCAGTACATCAGCCCTAACCCTGATCTGAATCTAATCCCAATTTTAAGATCAACCTATATTCGGAGTCTAAAAAAGCCTTGGACTTGGGCGCCCCATGTACAGAGGCTGGAGTCCTCCTGCAGCGTGCCTGCTGCATGTCTTCCCCCACTCTCTCCCCCCAACACGCTGAATACTGTCCGTGTCAAATAAAGTCTTTAAAAAATGATTTCTTACCAAAATGGAGACACCAAATCACCAAAATGTGCAAAAACATATGTAAAGCACAGAGGCCAAACAAGCACAACTCAACAACGCTGGATATATGTAGGTATATAGAGAAGTCCTCCAACCTAAACCACCATAGAGGTCCCTTGTCCTTACCCTTATGATCTGACCTGTTGTAGCCTCCCCAGGTAAGTTGAACCTTCAGCATCACGGTTGCAATAATGATGATGTAGTTGTGCTAATGGAACAGTCATGGTTTGGTTAAGTTTAGGTAAAATCAAACAACTTGGTTATGATCAGAGAAAAACTGTGGTTTGAGCTAAAATAATAACTTTCTCATGGTCAGAGGATTATCGTCATTGTCATGGTTACAATAATAAACCCAGGGTTGAGGTTATGGAAAAGTCAATGATAAGAGAAACAATATGAGCCGTAAGCTTCACAGGGGAAATCAACAGCAGTCTCCTCTGTCAAAGTCCTGTGTGTTTTTGACCCACATGTCCACTCCAACCTCCTCCTAATGCAGACTCTGTTGCGGTACAGTACATACTACATCACCTGACTTCCTCCTTTGCTCCGGTTGTAATCACTATGGCCAATACAATAAAACGTAACTCTGGACGATGAAGTTGATCCTTGCAAAGTAGCATGATGTAGCATCAGTTATTTATAAATGCTGTACTGTACTGTTATATGATTTGGAGACTGTATCTAAAACATGATCCATCTCCATTGATACAATAGATATAATTCACTGTTATTAATGCACTGTCACTTATTGTAATATCGAACCTCATTAATTATTGATTTGGTCTTCAATTGTCTCTCAGTTGTTTGGGTAAAATACTTTTTTTTTCTTTCTCCACTTTAATTCAAATTTAGTTTGACTTCAGTTAGAGACAAAACAAGACCAACAGTAAGTGCTTATATAACAGTATCCTGTTTCATTATATGAATAATTTTATTTACTAGACATCATTAACTGGTTCATCACACACTTATCAGTGTAATGAGGGTAAAAGTGAACTGAAATCTAGAAAAAAATTATTATTGCTGGACTATAATATGGTGCTTTGTTGGTGCTTGTAGGAGCTCTGCATCAATTTCTCTTGCCCCGCTGCAAGAAGAGGTCAAAGGTGAAGTGCAGAACATTAGCTGTGTCTGGAATAACTCCCTACACTATTTATTACAGGATGTAATGCTGTATATGTGTTGCCTATTTCATTTGTGTGTAGGAAATGTATTCATTACAAAGTGCCTACAAAAAAATCCCATAGTTTTTGCTCTGATTTTAAGGTTCTTAATATCATATCATATCTCTAGTATGTCAAGTTGATGTCAAGTAAGTCAAGTACTTACACTACCACACATATATTTATATAGTATATTTATCCACATACCACATGTAACTGAGACATACCACTGGTTGACTCATTGAGAGATAACACGATTGCTCTGCTGTAGTCTTCTCAGTGTATGTACTGTGGGGTTGTAGTGCCTTTGGGCAGAAGCATTGTCAGAGCTTTTGTCTCATCTGACATTTTTCATATTCTTTCTCTCTAATTTTCATGAGCTGTCTCGTTCAGTCTTTTCTTTTTGATTTGATTTGATATCGATCCCAACTGAATTCAAAGAGGCAGAACTGTAATAAGCACTCAATAAGGTCCTCTAACAAGCATACTTAATATTTTTTACTCCACCGCTCATATTTTGTTTCTATCCGTTTCCTTATTGGTGTTTCTTTCTCTGCCTAGTGTACGGCATTATTAAAGGGCAGTTACCTTGCTCCAGGGAGGATTGTAGAACATAGGCTTCCAGGCAGTCTCTTACATCATTTCCTTTTTTAATATATATTTATATATCTATGATATATATATATATATTTTTATCACTGCCTTGGTTGCTTTTGGTAACAAAATGCAAGAGATATAACATGATGATGTAAGATTTACCAAAGGCAACCAACTCATTGTCTCAGTGGTAATGCTGTTTTATGAAAATATGATAATTTCCAACTTTCTTTTACTTCTTTCTCCATTCACCTCTTCTGATTTAATATCTCTCTCTTATTTTCATGTAATCCTTTGTTTTTATCATTAATAAATGTGAGACACAGCTGGCTTCAGTCAGGCATCGTATTCTGAGCCCAGAGTCATATAATCTTTACATTTCCAAAATCCAAACATCCCACCTAACAAATTGGACTTATCTCGCTTTTCAATTAATCTGAAATGTTTTTTGTTTAATGGATATTAGATTTGTTGAATATCCCTTCAGCTAAACACTTTTTTTGCAAGGGTGTTAAACATTATCCAGTACAACTGCATAAAACCTGCTTTTGGTCAGTGGTGATCATTATGTGATGGGATCAATATCATTCATTCATTTCTCACATCCACATTTTCCAAGGCAGTGGAACAAATTGCCTTTCAACTAAAACCACCATAAATAACAGCCAGACCCTCTGCCAGACATACAGACTACTGTATGATTGTGAGTGACATCACAATCATACAGTAGAAAGTTCTGCTTCACATAGGGATAGGGATTTTTTACATTATGCATAGGCCTTGAGATCAAGTCATGTGGAACCTGGAGTTGTTCAAACTTCTCTGTTGTGAATTTTAGGATATACCGTGTGAGCAATTATTTGTGTGTAATTTCACAACATTTTTCACAAGAAAAAGAGCCATATGAATCTGCATTCCCTAATTACGCAGCAATTTTGAGGCACTTTCCTCCAACAACTGCATTTTTGTTGGAGACTTTTTCTCAAGATCAAATAAAAATATGTAAAGCTCATTTTCCTTCCACAAAGTCGCACATGCATATACCCTACCAAATTATGGAGGAGCTTTTAATATCTCTTTCAGTGTAATATTTACGACCAGTGTGGAGCATATAGAAACAGTTCCACAACAACAACAACAACAGTGCAAGACTCCAAGACTGTTATATATATAACATATAGAATATAGAATAAATACACCGGAGAAAATTCACTGTGACTTAACTCTTTCTAGAAAGACTGTCATGTTCCAGATAGTTGTAAAATTTGAATATCATTAAATGTATTATTTTTCATTTTTTATTTTTCATCCAGGTTGACTGGCATGACACTGCCCTCACCAGTGATATCCAGTAAGAACTGGCTTCGGTTACATTTCACCTCAGACAGCAACCATCGAAGAAAAGGATTCAGCGCTCAATACCAAGGTATGGCACACAAACCCTTTTTCTTTTTTTACACCTTACCTAGTTGAGTTTCTTTTGGAGACATATACAAACAAATGCACACATATAAAACACAAACAAGCCAGAGCTGGATATAGATGGTTGTTTTCATGGGTTATATCTGCCACGCCCCCCCTCATACATCTGCGTATGTTGTAATTGAGATTAACACGTATTGGGAACGGATGTCTGAAATCACCTGAATTGACCTGCTGGACCATTCCTGCCTATAATCAACTGGTTGTTTGGTTTAATTGACACATTAAGGTGCATATTAGTTTCCACGTGGCGGCCCAGATTTAATTGGCTGCCTCCAACACAAAACATGGTGAGCATGTCTCTCGTTCTGTGACTCACACTTGCTGTCTGTATCCATGTCTTTTTTCATTCAAACAGAATGCCGACTCACACACACTCTTGCCATCGGTAATTTTGCCAATCTCAGAAACAAAGAAAGAAAAATGTGCTTTTCATGCCGAGTCAGATTGTCAGTGAACTGTAGTTTGGTTGTAGCACGTTATTCTCTGCAATGTTGCTGGTGGGATAAATGTTAATGCCACTCTTCTCCTTTGTCTTCTCCTCCTCTTTCATATCTGTTGTCCCCACTCCTTTATGTCTTTTAATCTTTTCTCCTTTTCCCTGCTTTAATTTTTGGTTTGTGCCGTTGTTGCTTTTGTCGCATTTGTTTGTTGTAGGAGGGGGAGTGTGAAGCCCTTTCTGGATAGCACAAATAGACGATGTGCACCAAAGAGCAACTCTGAAAATAATCACAAGTGCTTTAGAAAAAAGGTGCAAAGTAAATGAGGTCCATTAATGTATGACATTATTTCTTTTTTCTTTCTGTAGTTAAGAAAGCAATCGAATTGAAGTCCAGAGGCGTGAAGATGATGCCCAGTAAAGACTCCAGTCACAAAAATGCTGTCTGTAAGTAAACTACTGTCTGCTGTTTGTGTGTGTTTGTTGATGGTCTGTCTTTTCAAAACAACTAAAAAAGAAAATTCTAATACGTCTGCTATTTTCTCAGTATTAGAAAATTAAAGGCGTTTTTTTTCCTTAACAGTTAACTTCTAACAAACATCCTAAAATCAGTTCACTGTAAACTAACCCACAAAGCCCCCGAATGTGTGTCCTCATGCAGTTACTTCTTAATAAGCAAGTCAAGCAAAAAGAGCTGGAACATAAAAGGTCCCACTTCATCGCATGAATGCGTGTGTCAATTTTTGCTTCATTCAAAAATGTGAGAACATAATAATTCATACTCTGTGGAGCTTATAAAGCACATTCTTATTTAAGAGTGGGAGAAGTGTTGTCTAAAGTCCATGGTTCCCCTCGGACGCCATGTCTTCTGCTGGTGTGTATTGGGAATCAGAACTGGCCAGCCCAAATGATTTTGAATACAATCTGATATTCTGCTTGGTGTTACTGTGTCAAACCCTGTGTACAGCTATTATGATTGAATATAATACGCTGTACTCATGAGTCTCTTATGCTAGTTTATATCATTTTAACTTCACAAAAATGTTCAAGCCTCATGTTTTCACACACAGTGGACCACCTTGTGCTTTTAGAGAATCTGACTACAGTCCACAAGAAACTCACCGCAGCATACTGATTCCATTTCTGCTGGCTGTCGCGATTGCTTCCCAGTGGATTAGTAGTTTCAATTACCCATTTCAGCTCTTTATTATGTTTTAACTTTCTTCATTTTCAAAAGCTACGTGGTGCCTAGAGATTTGGTGTAGTGATTCTTCTTGGCCAAAGCTGGCAACGCACCCAGTGCATCTTATTCATTCATTTTGGAGGTGCAGCCAAGATTTTAGAAAGAGACAGTGTATTCTCCATCAGGTGAAGTCATTAACGGGTAAACCAGTGACTGCTCATCTGAGGCATATTGTAAGCCAGTAGAAAACGTTTGCAATCCTTCATGAACATTAATGATGGTTGATAGTTGATTAAAATGCGTGTTCCTCTATTGTTTTCTACTCTCTTCTCTCCTGTCTTCATTTCATATGTTCAGCTGTTTCCTTGATTTTAAATAGGTGCTGTCATGCCTCTCTCCATGCAGTTTGTGACATGATGAAAGCCACATCTTCAATTTATTTTCCCATTGGAATACAAAGCATGACTACATGTCAAAGTTGATCATTAAATTAGTTTGCATCTGTAATTAAAGTGCTGTAAATAGTCCAACAGAATATTACCAGCAACTCGTAATGTTCAATAGCTCATATACTAAACGTGACCAAGTGTCATTGTTGTTATGTATGCAGTAGATAAATCGTCAATAAACCAAGAAATATATTATGGTGGTGAATGTAATGGCTCATTATGGTAAATATATAATTTTCTAAGTTGGAAAGAGCCAACATTGTCAACCAGGGGGACAATGTTAGCATCAGTTGTTTCACACAATGATCAAGAACAGTAAACCTTAGTGTTATTAAAACTTTCATTAATTTAAAAAATTCTGATGTCAAACTAGTTTTGGTGGTTTCATATTGGTTATTTTAAATAACATATACCATTCTATTTGACATTGTGCAGTAAGTAGCAGATTTCACTTATGAAATGAAACCATGCTTCTAATAATAGTGAGATCCGATTAAAAACTGTCTGAAGTTTCATGGTTATTGCAAAAACTACACAATTTACCATTTTTTTTTAAAGTTTGAAGATGATTCATAACCAATCAGTTTGTTGTGTTGCTTGCAAGTAATGTGCACAATACATGTCAGTTTTTATGGTTTATCTGGTAATTAAAAGCCATTAAAATAAATCTTTAAAGTGGCTGTATTTTTGCCTTTTAGTATTTATTCAGCTTCTGCTTTGTGATATCTTGAAACCAGATGAATCATCTTCGATAGCTACGGGGATTAGAATATATCAGTGACATTTAAAAGGAAAACTGTGGCAAAAGAAGGTCCTCAAGTCATCTTGTGAGCTGCTGAGGTTCTGTGTGTATAAGTATTCTGTACTGCCTTGTATTGTGTATTATTTTAATTTTACTAGGTGATCCATATGGAGTGTATGTATCTGGATCTCAGGAAGAAAAAAAAATCAAATCAATGGCAGCTAGTGGGAATCCAATATAACTTAAACACTACATTGACCACAAAGCAGTAAAACAATGAATTGAATGATAAATACGATAAATATCTCTGCAGTATGGGTGGCTGACATGTGTCTTGGAAGCTGAAGCCGCCTCTGAAACAGCATTCAGATCATCTGACAGAGGCTTTTAATTATCGCAGGAGCTCAGGCTCATACCTCATCCATTCCTTAACATTTAGCTCCATAATAAAACCCTCATCAATAATTCTGCTGATTTACACGCTCAGTCAAGCATGTGCCGGTGCAATTAACATCAGTATGGTGTTTTGTGTGTACGCATGTGAATGTGAAAAAAAAAGAAAGATATCTAATGTGCTTGTGTGCCACTTCGTCTGTTCCTGCAATTAAAATTAAAACAGTTTTTTCTTTGTGTGTGCTTGAGAGTATGCATGTGATGAGGAGGAGTATATGGTACTTCGGTGAAAAGTGAAGATCACACGCACACGCACACGCACACACACAGAGCACACATAGACACTCTACGCTTTTCTTTTGCCTACACTTACACTCAGACACACACATAAGCACAAACATACTCATATACAAAGTGGTTTCCACATGAGAGAATCGCCTTAAGATAGCCTGCCGAGTCCAAAGCTATTGCATTTGGTTGTTACGAGAAGGGCCAGCCAACAAAAACATCTTGTTGTGAAGTAACTCTCTTTCCATGGTGGTTTATGGGGGTTTCTCTCGGGCTGACAGTTAAATGTTTTAAAATAAATTACATTATAGCCTTAGCAATGGGATTTTCTTGGTGTGCCATAAATATACAGAGGGGTCCAAAAGTCTGAGGCTGTAGAAGTCTCCAACTGTCTCAGACTTGTGGGACCCACTGTATATTATCTTTAAAAAAAAAACTAACTTTGCCTCATTAGGGTTTGTATTTTATCATGATGTTTAAGTGCAGTGATCACCAGTGGGTTTTGCACACATGCTTAAAGACTCTCAAAAGTACCTATCCCACTTGTAAAATGAGTGCTGCACTGAACAGAACTAGCTTTGTTATCTGTAATCATTATGTGGAGCTAAAGAATGATGATAATGACTGTTAACTGTGTTGTCCAGGGATCCCTTAATCTTTTTAAACCCCGGACCTAAATGAGAAAGTTACTTTCTCACCATGGGACCCATGCTCATTAAAACATACTAGCATTTTTATCATGGTGACCAAAACTCAGTAAGTGTGGGCTTTGAACTGAAGGTTCAGGGAAGAGTGTTGTACAGTTAGGCCACGAGCCTGGGAACCAGTATCATTAAAACATTTAAAAAAAATAAAGTCAATGTCCACTTTTAGTCCCGAACCAGTCTTTGAGCAACATTTCTTTACACTGTAGGACTCCCAGTGGTAATATTATAGCTGCATGGCAGAGAATGTGCAGTCTTCATGTAATATATAACCATTACAAAGAACTAGAGACTGATGATAATGAGTTTTACCTGTCTAGAGAATGGTTTGCTTATGAATCATATTCTAAAAGACTGTGTAACAGCCTCTAGCCTATATTAAAGCACAGACTAATAGACAGACACACATGAGAATAAGTTTAATTCAGTTTAAGAACAGTCCCTTTATGAACAATTCTCAAATTGACTATTGATTAAATCCTACAGTACGTGATACTTAAGAGAGATATATACAGTATGTAGATACATAAATGTTTATTCAAACACACTGATATAAAGTAAGAATAGTAACTACAGCAATGTAAAATGGTTCAAATAAGTGCAACTCCTCTTATAGTAGTTGCCCTCTCTCCCCACTAACGTTTGCTTACTGCTGATGATGTGTCATATTTACAGAGAGGCTGAAAGATTGTGATTAAGGAGCATTTCTCCCCAGACAATGACCAAGAACTATAATGAATCATCATCGTGAAAGTGTGATTTATAATCAGTGTTTTCTTCAGAACTTGCCAGGCAAGGTGGTGCTGGGCTGGGGTCTACTTAAATGAGAGTGATGCGGCCACTTGAAACTTAAAATTGCAAGATGGTTCAGTAACACGGCTAAATGGGTGTGGGGAAACTTTACACTAGTGCAGTCTGTACCCATCGGAATAATATGATATATTTAATTTCATCACACATGGCTCCGGCTCAGCATCCAGCCAATTGTTTTTTTCATTTTTTTTCATGCGGAAATATGTGGCTGCGGACTTCAGCTCTGGGCTCGATACTGACCTGTCAGCATGACAAGGTGGAGGAGAATGGGGGAAGAGGGTGGATAAGAGTCAGGAAGAAGAGCGGAGGAGAGCGGAACAGAGCATGTCAACAGAATGCACTTCACACATTCTCTGAAGAGCATCTCAACAGCTCTTACCTGAAACACATATCAGCTGATTACACACACCCACACACACACACCCACACACACACACTCACACACACACACACACACACACACACACACGCTCTCCGTGCACCCTCTCTCATTGTCTCATTGACCGAAGTTTCAAGTTTTTTTTAGTTTTTTTTATGGCTAATCTGTCAACTGTTATAAAAAGCAAACTTTTGTGCTACATGGCTTTGCATTCTAAATGCAAATGTCTTCTGTGTTTATCCGTCTTCACGTTGCTCTCTAAGCCAGTGGTTTACCACTTTTCTCCAATTCCCTGAGCCAGTGGTTTGTAACACTTCTCTTGGGAACTTCAACAACAGTTTCTTACAAGAGAGGAAACCAAACAAACAGCGACCAAACAAGAAGTAAATAGCCAATATGACATTGCTTTATGAGATTTACCGTGTTTTTGATTCTCTATAAAAAATGTTTGATTCATGAAAGAATGATGTATATATCTATATATGTATAAATCCATGTAGACTGATTATGTAAAAGTTTTACTAGAACCAGGTTACCTGCTAAACACCAATGCTTACAGCTCCATGCAGCAGACCAACACAATGATGACAAGAGTAAATATTCATGCTTTTGAACACGTACTGAATTAAAAAGGGGTTTACAATTAATTTTCCCACAGCTGAAAATTCATTATGTGATAAATGTTGTGCTTTAGGATAACAGAGTAATAATAACATCTGATTCATATTTCAAAATCCCAATAGAAATTAAGCATTTAAACACCAGATTATATCCTCTGGATAAAATTAAATGGATTTAAACCTTGTAAATTGTTTTAAAGTATGTAAATTACTTTTGTGTCACATCCTGTTAAGTATTTATCAGGGCCATAACTAATAGTATACGATACACTCCTGTCTTTAAACGAACAGGTGTCACCTCTAATCTGGCCGCGTTGAGGGCTAACAGGGATGGCAGTAGCCACATAATCACATTATGCTTGTTGGTATAATGATTGCTGTTATCATACTGGATTTTATAATGCATAATTCTTAAAACCACGAATGCTAAAGCAATGGTTTTCCATGGTTACTGTTGAATCTGGAGGTCCTGAGAAACTATTTTGCAAAACAAATTACCAACATTCTCCAATGTTCTGGAAGAGTACTTTTTGTTTAACCTTAATTTTTGTGCACTTATTTTTCAAACTTAAATATTCACAATAAATAGTAGACACTATTGCATTTCATACATAGTGTCTACGTAGTGTCTATGCTATACAACAGAAAAACAAAGAGAGAAAAATTAAAAACATTATACATTAAAAAGATCAAAAGATTGAAACTGAAAAGTTGATGAAACTTTTAAAGAATAATTCAAACTTTATAAACTGATATATGATATGTTTCTTTGATACTCTGTTACAAGTAAAAATCCTGCAACTGTAATATGTCAGCTGTGAATACAAGTGGATAAGTAATGGCAGTAAAATGTACTCAGATAATTAGATTAACTGAAAGAGAAGTGCCCAGTCTGCAGAAAAATGGTTCACGTCATTATAATCTTCCACATCTACAGAAATGATGTGGGCAAAAAATCCATTACATATATTAACATGGTGCAATCCAGTGCAACATCATTACAAACTATCACCTCATTATTAAACATAGAGTTAAATTAATGTAACTCTGATGTTGTCAATCAAAACTGCATTTGATGTTACAGGAGTACCTGACTTTGGACAGGTATCTTCAATAATTCTCTTCATGTGGTGGTTTTCATTTTACTCACAACATTTGTTCCACCTTTTTCACTGTCACGCTAAAACATTTCCCCACAATTACTCCCTGAAGGTTTTATTGAATCTCGATGTCATTTTGCACAATACATGTTGTGATTTGGATGCGGCAGTGGCACACAACAGTTGGAAAATTCAATCTGTATGGATATTTTGAAAGCAGGCAAATAGGAGGTAAAGCATATACTGATCAGCTTCATTAGTAATACCAGTCATGGTCAGTCAGTGGTTTAAGTGTTGTGGCTGATCTGTATTTATAAGTTTCAGAAAATGAAGTACTTAAGTAAATAACACATTCCTTAAATTTGTACTTGATTAAATGTACTCGTCAGTGCCCCCCCTAACTTACTTTCAGGGGTGAGTGCATATGACTTAAAACTGGGAGGGAGTGGGCGGCTGATCGACTAGCACAGATATCAGTAATACCAAACAAGAACGAGCACCAACAAGAAAACGAATCACTTTTTACACATTCCTAAAAAGTTGATTTTTAGAGATGAAAGGTTTGCTGGAAACACTTTGATGATATTGAAATGACGTTATGAATCATAAGCTTGTGTTTAAACGTTGAATGGTCTTTTAAGTGCAAATATGGGATTAAGTCAGCTTGAGGATTTTTTGACATCAGCCCATCAGCAATATTTGGCAGCTTTTATTCTTATAGCAATCTCATGTAGTTTGCATGAGCTGGATTTGTTTCAGCAATGTGAACCTTTTATATTTGATGCCAATGAAAACCATTTGAACACGAGTTAGAGAGAATGACGGGATGAGAGAGCGCAACAGAGAAAGTGTGTTTTACAGTGTGTTTGTGTGCTGATTTTTTGGACCGAACATCAAAAACACAGCAAGGCAGAAAGACAGCTGGTTCTGTTTGCATCATATCTCACACAAACATATATTCACAGTGTGTGTATACACTCACAACCCCTCAGCACACACACACACACACACACACACACACACACAAACACACACAACACAATCACATAAACACAGCAAATCATTCATCCATCTTTTATGCTAGGATGCACAAAACTTCGGCATGTCTTTGTAAATTGCAGCTAATGCATGTGAGAGAGAAAAAGCGGGGTGATCAAGCTGGGAATACAAAACTAAAGAGTGGGAGCAGAGGCAGTCTGGGAAGATGGGAATGAGAGAGAAAGAGGAAATGTGAAAGATGGGCAGAGATGAAGAAAGAGTGATTATGCAGACAGGTGGGATCTTATAACCCTAATAGTTTCTTTTTTCTTTTTATCATGTTATGTTTTTTATGCCGTCCATTTTCAGTGTCCTTCTCATTTTCTGCATTTTATATTTTTCTTTCCCTTTTTTAATTTTTCTTCTGCAAACCACCTTCACCCACAGACCTCCATTATGACAGACTGAGTATCGGTTGGTTCCTGTCATCTGCATGCAGCAGACGCTTCCAGCCAGAGCAACGTCTTAATCCAATGCAAGATCTAGAAAAACATGTTTTTTTCAAAGTGTTATGTTTTTGTGCTTTTTTAGGAACAGTGCAGATCATGCAGAGAAAAACAGGATGGAAGGGGAGGCTGAAAACTGTAATCAGTTATCTTCATTAAATCTCTGCTGGTGTTCTTTTTCCTCCACAACAGTTGTTTCACCATTTTAATTATATGCAAACAATTTCTTCTTAAAGGTTTGATTAAATTTCCATGCATTTTTGCACACCACATATGCACATGTTTACACTAGTATTACTCAAAATATTCAAAAGTCAAACCTCATGACTGCATGCATAGATCAAGTTTGAATTTCATAGCATTGATCATTAAGATATACAATTTGACTCAGAATACAGTTTGAGGTGGTCCTAAATAATTTGCTTGTTCCCTCATGTAAAAGTATATACAACCCTCTGTAATACCATTTTTTTTTATTAAGGCTGGGTTTTCCTACTGCATGGAGCTACTGAATGTGTGGGCTTGTTATGAGAGCATCTTTCAGATTGGTTTTCTGGTGGCATCATTTTTTATCTGTAAAAAATTAAACGCATCACACTGTAAATCAGGACACTTGAATTAAATGAAACCATTGTTAATGTGCTCTTCCTACCATGACAAGGCAAAATCTCTGCTGTGAAAAAGGACTCTTCAGAAATATTATGCTAGAATTTGTATTTAGTTAAAATCAAATCACAATTACTCCAGTTTTTTTTTATGGGGGGAAACAAAGTGCTTGTTTCCTTCCTCCTCTCGTAGAAGATCAATAGATAGAAATGGTCGAGACTTTGTCTTGGACTTCATAGACTGATCAATTGCAAAAGGCAGATCATGATGTCTTTTGGTAAGGGTTTGCTGCTTTCTGATGAAAACCACTTGATGTTAATTTATTGTTATTGTTGTATCGTATTATTACTCTAACTGTCAGAAAAATAAACGCCAGAGGCAAAGGCCTTGTTTTCACACTGGGGCCTGTATACTTTTCAAACATGTTCCTGAATCTGAATAGATTTTACATTCAAAGGCTGAGTGCATGCCACATTTTGTGAATTCTCAACAACAGTTGGGGGTTACGTCTCACATTTGGAGTTATCCCAGTAGTGCTTAACCACTTAGCTTTCATCTCATTAAAAAAAGAAATACTCAGATGCTCATGGTCACAGTGAAAAGAGGGATTTTGCCCCTGTCATGCTCATGTACGAGAAAAATTGGTATGAGAATAAGTTTCTACTGAATTACCTGTCAGCCAAATATGATGAAGTTTAACAATTTAAAGATATGTTGAAATTCACATTATAATGATTAAACAATGTTTTATTTTCTTTTTCTTTTTTTCAGTGAGTCAAAGTGGTCTTGCTGGTGATGTTTGTCCAGATCCCGGAGTTCCAGAAAATGGCAAGAGGATGGGCTCCTCCTTCCAGTAAGTTCATGTTTCTTCTTTATCTCCAACTCACCTCCTCCATCTCATTCATAGTCAGATCAGGTATTCAAAATCTCCACAACTACCTTGGACATAGCTTTATTTTTAGCTTTATTGTAAGTTGTCAGATATTTAGTTTACTGCAGTAGGTTATTGCATTTGAGAGGGAGAGAGAGAACTCCCAATGGGCTGGTGTCCTATGGTTTTTTCTTCTTCTTTTCTTTTGATTACTGATGGTTAAATAAAGATGTTGAGCCTTGCTGGAGGCTGAACAGCTTCCCATTGTGAAAACACATACACTATTTGCTCTAGGTGGGTTTGTTCTTCCCCCGGCTTTGGCTTTACGATATACTGTACTTTTCTCTGCAACAGGCACAATGGAGGCAGTCAGAGACTAGTGAGCTTCTCTATGGCTCCGTGATTCAACGGGCTGTTGCTGTTTTCCAGATTAGTTTGAGGTTACAGACATTTTGACTTCAGGGCCCAGTACAGATCATCAATTATTCAGAAACAACATTGAGCTTTGTTTCCCCCTCTCTCTTCTTCACTCACGGGTACCAGATTAACAGTGAGTTCCCGTCCACCCCTGTTCTGGTCCCAGAATTAGTCCAAGGAGCTTGGAACATTCTCACCGAAACTCTCCGTCGTTTTCATGGAGATCGAAGTGTTTTGTGGTTTACGTATCATCATAGATCATTTCTGTCAGTTGGGGACCTGTTTTTGCAGGGCTGACTTTTTAGCTGTGAAACATCTAATGTGACTGGCTTGTAACAAGCATGAAAAAAAATCTCTTAAACTCTCCAAATGGGGGACTGTTCTCCACAAGTGGCACAATTGCTGGAATTGCAGCAGCTACAGTATTACTCTCTTTGCTTATAGTTGGCGGACCTGTCGACATGTGTGGTTCTAAACTGCTGCCGCTATTAATTTGTCAGCAAGTGGAACAGGTTGGTGTGTAACTCTCAGTCCAGAGCTGCACTTACGGATCATTCGCATTGTGTTTATAGCCTCTTTGCAAACATCATCAGTAGCTCTTCTAGCCATTTTGTCCAGGCACACTGTTGGGTTCACAAGGGTCCACACTTCCTTTCAGTAGTAGGATCTTGGCTAATAAATAGGGACTTGGTGGACATGGGGATTTGTTAATGATTCACTCCATGGTGTCTGTCATCTAATCAGTCGAGACATAATAGTATATATTCAGGAGTGAGCAATTATAAAATAATCACCTCTCCCTGGACTCATCCACTTAGCATTAGCATTAGTGGCAGCTAAATTGTTCTTACGTTACACTTCTGAAAAAAATAAGAAATCAAAATAGGAAAGTTTTTTTTGGCCTAAAAACTTTTAAATGATAAATTAATTTTTTTCTTTTCTCCAGCTTCTGCTTCTGTTCTTAACAATTAGGAAGTCTGACTAACACAAACTCTGCAGGACCCAGAGTCAGCCCAGTTGTTTGAGTTAGTGATAGGTCATTACCTCCATGTGCGTATATGATGGTGTGTTCTTGTGCATGCATGTTGGCATAGATTGGTTGGCTTGGTGTGTGTTACTGGTTTATATCTTATCATCATTAAGCACAGAGATGCAGGAGCTGGAACAAAACAGGGGGGTACGGTGAAGTAAAACGGGAGAAATGGAGGGGAAACATAGCTGCAGAGACAACTTTCACTGCAGACGTGTAAGATGGCTGTTGCCTAGTTTCTCACTGCAGTTTTGATCCACAGACAACTACATAAACATTTGTGAAGGAAAGGTCTTGGTTCTTTCCAAGGCAATGGCAATAACAACAAAGTTTTCTTTCCTGCAATTGTAGATTTCACAGTGTGCGGCCGGATTCAGTGTCGTCAGCATTGCCAAAGTGACTGAAACTGTAAAGCGGATGACCCAAGTGTCCGTGACAAAGGCACTAACAGATAGATTTGGCCTGGCTTTACAACTCCACGGTGTTTAACAACAGGGTGGAGCTACTGAACAACCGGAACCCGACATGCTGAATGTTTGGCCAGGTGGTAGACTGTGGTGTGTCTCAGCAGGAAGGAGACATTAAGCTTTACAGAAAAAAACCCATGCAGACATCCACGAAGAGGGCTGATTGTCCCTCGCACGTATTAGACAGCAGGATGTTGGACAGAAAAACAAGAATGATCAAGTGATCAGAGAAATGGGAGAGAAGGGATAATGAGTGGAGAAAAGAGAACAAAGAATTGCGAAAAATCGTGAAAGAGAAGAATTTTAGATCCGTATAATGATTATTTTGCATAAGGATATGAAAGTCATTGCATCATTAATATCGTTGACTATCATTCATACGTGTCTAATTCTCTTGTGATGTAGCCATGACACCTGTAGCGCTTTATCCAAGTATCACACATGTCACTCGACTAAAGCGAATCAAAGTGACTGTTATTACTATTACTGACGTGTGTTGTTACTGCCGTGTCTCCTTAACCAGGGTTGGCTCCAGCGTCCAGTTCAGTTGTGATGACAGCTACGTACTACAAGGATCTAAAAGTATCACCTGTCAGCGAGTCACTGACACACTGGCTGCCTGGAGTGACCACAGACCCATCTGTAGAAGTAAGTTTGACCCGTCAGTCCGTCCCCCTGAAACGGATTGAGTCTCCTCATGCCTAGTTCACAATACAGGAACTTTAGCCTGATTTTCCACTCCCCGACAAATGTCGGAACCCGGCGACAAAAGCCCCAGATCAGAGCCAGATTGGCAGTCGCCGCTCGCTATGTGTGAACTCTTCCGAGACGCGATTCAAGAGGCTTGCTGACACGTCGCCTCATGTCGGGGGTTTCTCCTGGTGAAAGATCATGTAGTGTGTGACCCCTTGTCGCCAGTAGTAGTAGTAGTAGTAGTATGTAGCATGTTGAACTCACAGACCCTGCAAGACTCCCGAACACATGACAGTCATTTAGTGTGAATAATCTGAATTTGGCATTATATGCACATGCATCAGAGCTGCAATGAAGCTGCCTCGTGTAATATTTTCACGACTACAACTCAGTATAATTTATGCTTGGTATGAGTGGTTCATTAAGTTTGTTTTTGTTTGAAATTCAAATTCAAATTAACTAAGTAAATGTTTGTGTGGCAATTTTTTAGATATGAAACAGCTTCACACATTAGTAACATGAGACAAATAGCCGACTCATAGTTGATGCTCTGACACCCCTGTCTGAAGAAAGGTTTTCAGCACTACAAAGGAAAAAGCTTTGAAATGCGTCTCGTTCATATAAACAATCATACACTGATGCTGATGGAGTTGCCAGGCGAGGTGCTCACCTCCTTATCTTGGATTCAGTGTCGTGCCGCTG